>NC_082712.1:125115119-125415119 GCF_030144855.1 Hypanus sabinus
GCTCAAGATGTCTGCCTCTCTCTTAGCTACAAATCAAATTGGCAAAAATAGAGTTGAGAATGTATTCAGGATGGCTACCTAAGGCAATGCTTTGAGTAATCAGTTTGAGAGTGGGCTACTGAAAAGGGATTATTCAATGAACTTATTACTTAAATATTACTTAAACTCTGGATATGGGTATAACTAGTATCCTAAACTTAAATAAAGGCAATTTCTCACTATTATCCTTGTCTCCGAAGTCTTCATAATATTGGCCATAATAATTTCAGGACAAACTTAACCAAACTGGACTAGGAAAATGGATTAAAAAAGAAGACAGTTGGTGAGCAAGGAGGCTTCCAATAACTTTGTGTGCATGTATTTCTATGGGTACTTCTATGGGTGGTGTTAAATTAAAAGAGAAAGTATGCAGTGTTGTGAAGATTAATGGAGTTGCAAGATGGCTCCAGTGAACCACAGCAACGTGTTGTGGCTTCTTACAAAACTTCTACATAAACTTTTTCTGAATTATTCTCAAAGCAATCTTCTGCCTGCAATGTCCCTTTAAACAATGTACTTTGGAACTGTCTTAATGAACTAGCAATTTTACACTTTTCTGATGGACTCCATGGACTTAGCTCTCATACATGCAGGTACGGCAACTCTAAATGGATGAAAAAACTTCGCCATTGCTGGAAAACGGAGAGGAGGAGAGAACTCCAAGCCAAGATGAAACACCGAGAAATTAATGTTCCTCTACCCTGCATCTTATTAGCAAATGTACAGTCACAAGAGAATAAGATTGAGGACCTAAGAGCAAGATTCCTGTGTCAGAGAGAAATGAGGAATTGTTGCATTCTGAGTTTCATAGAGATGTGGCTCACTTGGGACCTGCCACATACAGTAAAACTGTATGGTTCTTCAATACACAATAAAGACTGCTCTGCTGATTTGGAGAAGGCAAAAGGCAATGCTGTGTCCCTCATAATAAACTCTTTGTGGTGCTTGGATGTAGCAGTCTTGTCACACCGACCTGGAAAATCCAACAATTAAGTGCTGACCATTCTACTTACCAACAGAGTTCTCCTCCATAACCCTGACCATAGTCTACATACCACCAAAAGCTCAGGCATTTGAGATATTGAATGCTGCCATCACCAAACAAGAAACAGCCTAACACGTTTTAAATCCTAGGGCTTCAGTCATGCAGCTTGAAGAAATTTCTGCCCAATTATCATCAGCACCAGGGGTCCCAACACAGTTGACCACTGCTATACTACGATTAGGAATGTCTACTGTTACATATCCTGCCAAAATGAGTATCATCCAATAGCACTTACATCCAACTTCTGCCTAAGAAGCGACTTGCTCAACTCGCTTTATTCTTATGACTGTGTGGCTAAGCACAACTCCGATGTCATACTTAAGTTTGCTGATGACACCACTGTCATTGGCTAAATCAAAGGTGATGATGAAGCAGCATATTGGATAGAGATTGAAAATCTATCTGAGTAGTGCCACAACTCCTCACTCAACATCAGCAAGACTAAGGAGCTGATTATTGACTTCCAGAGGAGGAAACCGAAGGTCCGTGAGCCAGTCCTGTTGGATTTTTGGAGGTGGAGAGGGTCAGCAACTTTGAAATTCTTAGTGTAATCATTTCAGAGGAGCTGTACTGGGACCAGCATATAAGTTCAGTTATAAAGAGGGCACGGGAATGCTTTTAATTCCTTAGAAGTTTACAAAGATTCAGTAAGACATCTAAATCTTTGACACTTTTCTAGATGTGTAGTGGAGACTATGTTGACTGGTTGCATCACAGCTTGGTATGGAAACTCCAATGCCCTTGAAGGAAAAATCCAACAAAATTAGTGGCTTATGCCCCATCCACCATGGGTGAAGCCCTCCCCACCAGGATCAGTGCCACAGGAAAGCAGTGCCATCCATCGTCAAGGAACCCTACTACCCAGATCATGCTCTCTTCTTGCTACTGCCATCAGGGAGAAGGTACAGGAGCCACAAAACCCACACACCAGGTTCAGGAACAGTTATTATCTTCAACCATCAGGCTCTTGAACCAGAGAAAATAACTTCCCTCACCCCATTACCGAACTGTTTCACAACCTTTAAACAGGCATTCTTCTCATGTTCTCAATAGTTATTGTTTATTTATTTATTATTATATTTTTCTTTTGTACCTGCACAGTTTGTTGTCTTCTGCACATTGGTTGTTTGTCCATCCAGTTGGGTGGGGTCTTTCATTGATTTTATTGTTCCCTGGATTATGTGCATGCTCACAAGAAAGCAAATCTCAACATTGTATATAATGACATATATATATACTTTGATAATAGATTTACTTTGAAATTTGATAGGCCAGAGGATTAGGAAACCATCAAAGGGTGGCTAAAAACATTATTAAAATGGAGAGGTAGCGGATGAGAATATACTAGCAAGTAGTGCTTTTGACAGGTATATAAAAGCCAATAAGCTTTGGTCCCTGGAGGATGAGAGTGGAGAATGGAAATGGCAGAAGTTTTAACTAATTTTGGATTGATCTTCACCATATAAGACATTAAAAATATCCTGATAATTGTAGGTGGTCAAGGGACTATAAAGAGAAAAAAACAATATTCATGACTAAAACACTCTGGGCAAACTACTGGGGCTGAAGGCTAATAAATCCCCTGGATCCCATGGCCTAGACCCTAGAGACTAAAGGAAGGAGCGGTAGAGGTAGTGGGAAAGACTCTCAAAACAAATATGGACAGACTAAGTGGTAAGAATGAAGCTGGTACATTGAGAAGTTAATACAATATACATCTGTAACACATGCCTCAGGTTTTCTCTCTGTTAACACAGCCTGTCCTGTGGAACATATCCATTAGCCTTACAATTTGCAGTTTTTGCCCTTTCTCATTGTTCTTAAGTTCTAACTGCCATCATGTCATAGTTCATTTTTATCAATGAATGATCATTAATTAATTGTCCAGGTAATTTTGATTTCTGCTTTATCTGCAGAACACACTCTAACTCCACCCTGTCAGGGATAATCCTATACACTCTTATCCATCCTTCCTGAAAATTAATGCTAACTTATTTTCTCCCTTTCCTGGTCCTGATTCAGAGTCTTCAACTTGTAATGTTAACTCTTTTCCTATTTCCATTTATGATACCTGACTTGTTAGGTGTCTATTTTTGTGGGTTTTTTTATTTTACAGTTTCAGCAAGTGTAGTTTTTTATTTTTTTATTTTCATTCAGCAGGAGCGTCCTGGGAAAAAGGATGTTCACTGCAGTTTAGAAGAATGAAGAGGAATATTTGATAACATTTGAGATTCCAGACCCAAACTGATGAACGCTTAAACCACAAGTGAAAGTAGTGACATGTGAGAGAGGAAGAGACTAATACTGAGGCCAAGTTTAAGTCAGCCTTGAGTAGTAGAGTGAGCTTGGACAGCTGCTTGGTATAACCGTTCTCTTGCATTCTTCCATTCTAATGATTACACAATAGTTTTTGGAATAGCTGCATAATGAACAACAATCAATGAAAAATGAATAAATTGTGGTATGGAAATACCAGCCAATAAGCAACTATATCACTTCTTTCTAAATCCTTGACAGAGAATCAGATTTAGAATCCTTGTGGGGAGAGTTGAGAAAATACAAGGATAAAAAGACCCTGATGGGAGTTACATACATGCCTCTGAACACTAACCATGACATGGGTACAAATTATGATGGAAGATAGAAAGGCATGTAACAAGGACAATGACCACTGCCCTTATTGGTTAATGGTTAATGTGAATTTCAATATACAGGTGGACTGGGAAAATCAGGTTTGGTGCTGGATCACAAAGGAAGGATTTTGTAGAATGACTAAAAGATGGCTTTTTAGACTAGCTTGTGGTTAAGCCCACTAGGAAAACGGCATTTCTGGATTGGGTATTTAGTAATAAATCAAAGTGGATTAGGAGTTTAAGGTAAAGGAAACCTTAGCAGAAAGCAATTGTAATATGATAGAATTCACCCTTCAGTTTGAGAAGGAGAAGCTAAAATCAGATGTCTTGCCATTTTTAGTCTAGTCAAGTCAAGTCACTTTTATTGTCATTTAGACCATAACTGCTGGTACAGTACATAGTAAAAATGAGACAATGTTTTTCAGGACCATGGTGTTACATGACGCAGTACAAAAACTAGACTGAACTACATAAAAGAGAAACAACTCAGAAAAAAACCTACACTAGACTACAGACTAGACTTTATTAAGTAAAGGTAGCTATAGATGCATGAGAAGGAAGCTAGCCGAAGTTGATTGGAAGGGGACACTGGAAGGATGCTAGAAGTGCAGCAACGGCTGGAGGATCTGGGAGTAATTCAGAAGATGCACAATTAGTTCATCCCCAGGACTAAGCACACTGAAAAATGAAACAACTATGGCTGAAAAGGAAAGCCAATTATAGCATAAAACAATTGAGAAGACATACAAAGAGCAAAAATTAATTAAAATCTAGAGTAGTGGTCGCCAACCCGTTGACCGTGATTGACTGGTCGATCTTTGAGACTTTCCCAGTAGATCCCAAAAAAAAAAGAAAAATAAATACACAAATACTGTTGAGAGTTTGTTTCCGGGTTGCGGGGTTTTAGTTTCGTTCTTTCTGCCCAGTGCGCATGCGTGTAGCTCCCCCGCACTATGAGTCAGCTGCACCTTTCCTCATTCCCTGTCACACCCACTGTTGAACTTGAATTCGCGTGAGGTCATCAACTGCCTAAACGCAGTGGTACCCTCGCGTGGCTGGCAGGAAGTGCTGTTGCCAAGGGCCTGGAGCACGGACAGATGAGTGCTGCCTCTGAACCTGTTTAGCACACCAAATGTTCGTGGGGAACCGGGTGCTAAACTATTTGCAGACAACCTAATTCTGGCTCAAAGTTTTGTAAGTAGCAGAGCAGCTACCTCGCTGCGATCTGCTGAAACAAACTTTTGTCAGCCAATAGATCCTGCAAGGGGGCTGGGCGGGTGCGGCCTGTCGCACTCCTTGCTCGGTTGGTCGCTCTCTCCGGACTGCGACCGCCACGGCCCTGGCACGGGGACCACCGGCCCTGACCTTGTCCTCTCACCCCACCCATGACCAGCTGCACTGGCCAAGGCGTCTGGCGACGGGCAGGCAGGAAGCTGGAGTTCGGGCTCGGAGGCTGTCTAATGAAGCCTCAAAACTGCTTCGGCACCTTGAGTCCAAGCACCCGGACTTAAAGACAAACCTGTTGAGTTTTGTGAGCAAGTGGGACAGAAGCTAAGTGCTGAGAGCCATGTAAACTAAATTGTGGAATAGACTGGACATAAGGAAAATGCTTCGAGTATCGCTGTATTCCGGTCGTGTTTAACACCCCCCCCTGCCCCCGCCCCCTTGTCTACAATAATATTGTCAATATTAAACCGATCCGTGGTGCAAAAAAGGATGGGTACCTCTGGTGCTTATACATTATTTCTACTTCTGGGTTGTGGGGTTTTACTTCCGGTCTTTTCTGCCCCGGTGTGCGTGTGTGCAACTAATCGATCTGGGGGTCGATCCCGCCTTTCACTAAGGCCGAGGTGGGGGATCTTGGGCTTAATGAGGTTGGTGACCACTAATCTAGAGCATTGGGAAGCTTTTAAAAACCAACACAAGACAACTAAAAAAAAATGCAATAACAAGAGAAAAGATGAAATATGCTGGTCAATAATATAAGAGGTTGTGAAAAGTATTTTCAGCTGTATGGAGTAAACAAGAGATGAAGTGGATATCTGATCACTGGAAAATGACGATGGAGAGGTGGCAATTGGGAACAAAGAAATAGCCAGTGAACTGATAAGTATTTTGCACCCTTTTTCACTGAGGAAAACTCCAGCAGCATGCCAGAAATTTGAGAGTGTCATGGGGCTTAAGTGAATGTAGTTGCTGTTACCAAGGAGATGGTGCTTGGGAAGCTGAAAGTAGATAAGTCACCTGGACCAGACCAATTACACCACAGGGTTCTGAAAGAGGGAGCTGAAGAGACTGTGGAGACCATAGTAGTGAAACTTTCAAGAACCACCAGATACTGGAATAGATCAGTAGGCCAGAAAAATTTAGAATGTGTTTCTAGTCTTTACGAAGGGAGAGAGGCAAAAGGCAGAAAATTATAGGCCAGTTAGCCCTACTTCAGTTGTTGGCAATATGTTAGAGTCCAATATTAACAATGAGGTTTTGAGCTTCTTAGAGGTACATGATAAAATAGGCTGAAGCAGAGATTGATAGGATATTGATTTAAACCAAAGTCTGATAGGTTCTTGATTAATAAGAGTGTCAAAGTTTATGGGGAGAAGTCAGGAGAAGTCAGGGTTGAGCAGGAAAATATATCAGTCATGATCAAATGACACAACAGACTCGAGGGACAAATAGTCTAATTTTGCTCTTATGTCCTATGGCCTGATAGAATTATGGTAGCAGGACAGAATCTAACTACTAACTCTTGGCAAATACAGAGCAGGGGAAATTCCTGGCAGGTTAGAGTGGGATTGTACTCCACTCCCTAAGGGGAAAAAATAAGAGGTAAAAAGGACAGAAAACCACAAACAAACTGGACCAATATCACAGATGGACGATCGTTATAGACAGAAATCAAATTACCTGAAATTGAAGAACTTGTGTTGAATCCAGAAGGTTACAGTGTGTGCTCAGAACTGCTGCTCCTCAAGCATGTATTGGACTTCACTGTAACAGCAGAGGAGACCATGGCCTGAAAAGACAGGGTAGAGAATTAAAGTGGCAGGCAGCATTATCTACATTCTTGGTTGTATGTACAAAGTCCTGTCCCCTGCTTTAAAGAAAAGCATGAGGGTTCTTCCTGGTCTCCTGGCTCTCAATCAACACCACTTAAGAAGAGGATCATGTTATTGATGTTTATTGGAGCTTTTACAAGCATCTGGAGAAGTGTAGTCTGATTATGAACTATCAGCTTGGCTTTGTGAGAGGCAGGCAGTGTACAGGGTTAATGCAGTATTCTTAGCCATGAGGAGGAACAGAAGGTTCTTGGGGTCCATGTCCATAGACCTCTCAAAGTTATGAAGGCATAAGGTGTGTTGGCCTTCATTAGTTGGGGGATTAGTTTCATGAGCCACAAAGTAATGTTGCATCTCTATAAAATCTGATAAGATCACATGGAGTATCGTATTCAATTCTAGATGCCTCATTATAAGAAGGATGTGGAAGATTTAGAAAGTGTGCAGAAGAGAATTAACTGGATGCTACCAGGATTAGAGAGTGTGTCTTATGAGGATAGATTGAGCAAGCTAGGGCTTGTCTCTTTAGAGTGAAGAGGGGTGAGAAGTGACTTGATAGAGGTGTTTAAGTTAATAAGAGGCATAGATGGAGTGGAGAACCAGAAAAATTTCCCCAGAATTCATATAGTTAATATGTGGAGGTATAATTTTGATGTCATTGGAGGAAGATATAGGGGGCTGTCAAAGAAAAGTTATATACACAGAGAGAAATGGGGGGGGGTGGTGCATTAAATGCACTATCTGGGTGGGCATTTCTTTCTTTGGTGGGCTGTGAATCTTTGGAATTGTCCACTCTGGTGGGTTCTGGACATGAGTTGTCGAACATATTGCAGGCCAAGGGAGACTGATGATTGGTTTACAGGGGTGTCAAGGGCTGCTAAGGGCAACAAGCAAGAGTTCAAGATCAGATCAATCATGATCTTATTTATGGAGAGCAGATCCAATTGGTCTATTTCACTCCTGTCTCTGTTTATTAGGTTCTTATAGTAGAATTCAGTGACAACACCATAATGTATTTTCTCTTCACTGGAGAAGATTTTAAATGATTGGCAGTCCATAGTGAAAGAATGACAAGATATAGGCAATTGAACCAGGTCCAATCTACTTACCTACACTTTTGTCCTGTCCTGTCCTTCATAGAAACACATTCTCATTCTCCAGCCCACTGAGCTCCACATTCCTTGTGATACCTAGCATTTCCATCAGCTCCAGTGTGAGACCACCACTGTCCACTCGTTCAGCGATCCAAAGAGACCTCTCCCACTTCCACACAGGTTTAAGGAACTGCTTTCAGTTAAAGCACAGCTTCATCTCATGGCTTCAAGATTGAGGTAACAGTTTTTAATGAGTCCCATTTTTTGGAGGATAACAAACCTTACATTTGCCACATCCCATTTTTTGTTGGCTATCAACTGGATTTTATCCCATAGCAGGCCTTACCATTTTTAAAATACCTTCTTCTCTTCCTCTGTTAACCTGTCTCTGCCCCTTTAAAACCTGTTGATCTGTAATGTCCTGATGAAAGTTCACTCCACTAAAATGTTGTTTCTCTCTTCTCAAATGTTGGCTGAAATGTCTGCTTTATTTTTGGTTTTATTCCAGAATTTCACCTTTGATAATATTTTGCATTATAGTATGTTGACTTTTTCAAAGTTGGAACCTCCCTATCACTCACATGAAAGGCAAGTGTTTCTTTAGTTTTCCAGCTCACATCTTGCAAAAAAGTTAACTAATTTACTTTGTTCACACCAAAAGGCACTTAACACACAAGTGCGGATCTTTCATGATCTTTTAAGCAACGTCATTGATATCTGCTCAGTTATTTGGAGTCTCACATGTTGCGCCTGTTCAAACACTATCAACTTTTTATGCTCTCCGCTTCCTGTTTCAAACCTCTCCAAATACAACAAGTGACTCCCAATTTCTTATGCCCCTTTAAAAGGTCAGGAGTTTTATCTTTAAACTTGAAAATCATTGGAATGTGTATTGCTAACCATGTTGGTTTATGAAGTGTTCAATTGCTTGTGAAATGCTGCTCTGCCTATCAATTAAGTGGTTTGAGTAGCCTGTGGGTTAAAATGTTTATCACCTTGTGAGTCATGTTGTAGGCAACGTTTTGATGGCACAGCTTCAATATACTTTTTGAATTTGGCTCAAATGAGATCTGAACTTGAGATCTTTGAACTTGTGTACATATTTTCAAGGTCAATTCCAATTTTTTTTAGGAAATAGCTCTGGGACATTTTGTTACCTGGTAGAGCAATCCACCCCATTTCTAGGAAATAGTTGCCCTTGTCTGCCAAGCAATGATTGTGCAGATCATAAACTTTGAATTAAACTTTGCAGCATGCCAGCTGGAGATAGTGCACACACCCCTTTCCCACCTACCCACTCTCACCATTACTGTTGCACATTGACCAGTGCTCATGTTAGAAGAGGTGGAGGGGAAGCAGGGCTTGGTGTAAATAAACAGAGTCTTTGCAATTTGAATGTAGTGATCATCTGTGGAGGCCCTTAACCTTGTACCGTGCACAAATGCAGACTGACAGACACACACGTACACAAATCTGACCCGTGTGTTGTTATATCACTATTTTGAAAGTTGTCATCTGATCATTTATACAAGGGAGATTTTATTGGTCATTCTTCAGTACGCTAATATATAAACTGAGGACCTTTAATCAGAATGGTTCTCATCAAGGAGGTCCCAAACTTCAAATGTTAACTTTTTCTCTTCTCACAGACACTGCCTGACCGGCTGAGTGTTTCCAGCATCCTTTGTTTTTGCTTCATGTTTCTAGTATCAACATTTTTTTTTTGATTTTCATGACCATCGGGTGGATTGTTTATGATTCTTCTACTCTCACTTTCTCTTTGGTTCTCACTTTTCAGTTTTTCTGTGTCTCTATTTTTTCATTTTCTTGTTTTGTTTCCTTCATTCCACTTTTGAGCTCTGAAGGAATGCCTTTGCTCTGCTGTAGAAATCATTCCGAAGGTGCTGGGTGCAATGAGGCCAGTAGACTGCTACTTTATTTTATATGAATGCTGTTTCAGCCAACCAGGAGCAAATGAGATTTTATGGAGTTAAGTTTCATAGCCCTCAAAAACCTGGCAAAGTGCCTTTGTATGTTGTTACTTCATAGGCCCGTGCTAATTCTGCCCTACCTGTTTATGTCCAGCATGCAGCATAACTGATTTGGAGAAAAAAGTGGAAGTGGGGGTTAGTAGGTTTGCAGATGACATTGAGTTTGGCAGAGTTGTAGATGGTGTGGAGGATTGTTGTAGGTGGCAGGAAACAGAGCTGGGCTGAGAAGTGGAGTTCACCTGGAAAAGTGTGAAGTGATTTATTTTGTATGGTCAAATTTTGAAGGCAGAATACAATGTTAATGGTAGCATTCTTGGCAGTGTGGAGGAACAGAGGGATTGGGTGTCTCCATTTGTAAATTCCCCCAAAGTTGCTGCACAAGTTGATAGGGTTGTTAAGAAGGCACTTGTTGTGTTGGCCTTCACTAATCAGGGGGTTGGGTTCAAAAGCCATGAGGTAATGTTGCAGCTCTATAGAACCCTGGTTAGACAACATTTAGAATATCATGTTCAGTTCTTGTCACCTCATTAAAGGAATCTTGTGGAAGTTTTAGAGAGGGTGCAGAGGAGATTGACCAGGATGCTGCCTGGATTAGAGGGCATGACTTATGAAGATAGGTCGAGCAAGTTAGGGCTTTTCTCTTTGGAGTGAGTAAGGATGAGAGGTGACTTGATAGAGGTAAGATGTATTGATTGAGTGAATAATCAGAGACCTTATCCCAAGGAAGACACGAGGAAACCTTCAGATGCTGGAAATTCAAGCAACACAGATAAAATGCTGGTGGAACGCAGCAGGTCAGACATGGGGCATGATATTAAGGAGATTGGAGAAAGTGTAGGGGGAACATCAGAACTAAGTTCTTTACACAGAGAGTGGTGGGTGCACGAAACACCCTGCCAGGGATGGTGGTAGAGCCTCTTTGAGATAGACACATGGATGATAGGTAAATAGAGAGCTATGGAGGAGGGAAGGGTTAGATTGATCTTAGAGTTGATTAAAAGGTTGGCACAACATCACTGGGCAAAGGGACTTTACTGTGCTATTATATTTTATGTCCTATATTCCATCCAGCCTGTTTTAGAAAATCACTCTTTGGCTGGATACCTTTTTCACAATGACCTGGCATTCTTTACTTCCAGCCAGCGTAATACTGGAGAGGTGCACTGTGGCAGTCATTTGATAAATAAAGTTGACTTGATGAAAGGCACAACATAGGAGAACATAAACTTTAAAACTTTTGGGTGTTTCCCTAAATCTGTGTGTTCGAATTGGATCATCAATGGCCTGTATCCTTATCGGTCATTAGTCCTTCAGACACACAGTGAGCCTATATGCCCCACGTGTATAGCACACATAAAGAGAGCCTTTGGTTCATTGGTCTTCATGAATCAAGGCTTTGAGTGCAAGAGTTGGGATGTTGCATTGAAGCTCACATTTGTGAGGCTAAATTAGGAGTATTATGTGCAGTTCTGAAGACCTACCTGCAGTAAAGATATGATACGCTTGAAAGAGTGCAGACATAATTTATAAGAATGTTGCTGGAACTTGAGGACCTGAGTTATGGGTGAAAGTTGAACAGGTTTGGACTTTGTTCACTGGAATGCAGGAGAATGAGGTGAGATCTTATAGATGTTTTTGAAAAGTATGATAGGATGAATGCGTGCAATCTTTTCCCCATGAGTTTAGGTGAGACTATGACTAGGAGTCAAAGGTCAAGGGAGAAGGATGAAATATTGAAGGGGAATCTGAGGGGGAGCATTTTTCACTCAGAGGGTGTGTGAGTTTGGAATGAAAATGAGCTGTCAATGGAACTGGCTTACTTGGAACATTTAAGGGAAGTTTGGATCGGCGTATGGATGAATGAGATACGGAGGGCTATGGATGAGATGGAGATGAAACCAAGCAGAAGACCAGGCTGAGTGGACTAGATGGGCCAAAGAGCCTGCTTTTGTGCTGTGGTGCTGCATTTCTCTATAACTCTAAGCAACTTACCCCAGAGGTCAATGAAAGAAGTGCTGCTCTGAGAACCTGTAGTTATATGCTGTAGAAGTCCAATAACCTCAAGATCAAGTGCCATATTCAAGTGCCATAGTCCTTCATACACACTACCGGATCCTGTCACTGCTCCCACCCACAACAATAAATTTGTAAGTTGGGATTTATGCTGAGCAATCTGATGCTCCACTTTGTCCACATTCTCAGCAGCTCACATCTCAGGGTGCTTGCAACCTTTTAAACAATGGTAGTGACATAGTGCAGACACATTAGACATTACTCTCTGACACACTCATTGCCACATGGTAGAAGGTAAAGCATAATTCAATGCAGCGATTGAGAGAGTCAAGTTGATCTGCACACCCCAGCTTCGGGAGGAGGTAATCATAATTGCTGAGGTCATGATTATCGTTGTATTTGACATCAACTGTTCATTTCCCTCCACAGATTTTGCCTAGCCATGGGTTCAAGGACCTGTTCCGGTGTTGTACTATGTGCTATGTTCTCTGCATTATGGTCAGGAAGGATCAGAGGAAGGAGAAATGGAGTTTGAACTAAGATCTTTGACTTGAACTTTTGAATCCCTTTTCCTTTTCCACAGAATCTGCCTGATCTGCTGAGTGTTTCTGGCATTTTAGTTTTTAATTCGGATTTCCAGCATCTGTGGATTTTTAATGTTTCCACAGGATTTACCCTGCGGTCTTCAGTTATAGGCTCAGCAGTTGGCCTGGTGCTGAGTAGCCAGGCCATGGTACACAGTGAGAACCCAGATATTGTTCAACTGCACAGAATGAAAATGTCATAACTGCTTTCAGATGCCTAGGAATGGTTTGCTGCCTATTGGCTATTGAGGATATGGAATTCCTTCTGGGGCTAAGCAGCACCTACAAAGAGATGTGAGTGACATTAAAAGCATCCAACACCAATAGGAGATCTACTAACCCACTGAAGCCATGTGGTCTCCTTCCTTCTAGTTTCTGCAGCAAAGAATGAAGCGAGTTTGTTACAAGTTATCTGAAATATCAGCAATGAAAAGCAAAATCATAGGCTGAGGGACCTGTTCCTATGCCATATGTTCTATGTTCAATAGTTCCGTAGAGTCAGTGGAGTGAGAATATTGCCATGATCTATTACTGCAGCCTGGAAATTATTGTCACATTCACCTTGATTCTCTTGAAAAATTGACCCTTGTGTACACTGTCCAGACAAAGTTTTCTAATGACTACTCTCCTTTCCATGGTTTCTTCCACCTGTTGGTAATGCTAAATAGTTCTCCTCAGAGGGCTTCTTAAAGTACATTCAACTTCAGAAAGTTGACAGAGAATACTGCCTTCCAAATTTTTTTTCTGAAATTCCAGAATGCCTGGCTATGCCCTCTTCCTTTCCAGTCTTGATGAAGGTTCTTGGCCTGAAACACCGACTGTTTATTCTCCAGCATCGATGCTGTATGATTTGCTGACTTCCTCCAGCATTATGTATGTGTTAGTATAGGTAGTTCTGTTACAAAGCTTGTTCTCACTACACAAATATATTTTACCTACAAGTATCTGCACACACTTGGAATACAGCTGTCAAGGAACTTGAGCATCCAGGAAATTAGCTTTCCTGACCTGAATTTTCCACCAGAGTTTGGCAACACTTTATGTGTGGAACAAAGTGTAAATGTGACATTTTAAGGTATGATAAACACTTACTAAGTGTGATACCTTTCTTTTCGTTTGTAATTTTAATTAAGTATCTGCTAATTGAGTGGGAAAGGAATGGAATTCTTTTTCGCTTTTGACATTTAGTATCCAACCACAAAGGAGCGCAAATCAAGATGAGCATAGATTATGTGTAATGGAACTGAATTTTACTCAGGCCCAGCAAAATATTAAAGTCCTGATCTTTCAGGAGAACGTCCAACTATAACAGTGGGATATATTTCATTACTCTCACTGGTTATCTTATGGTCACTGAATACATCTATGATTTTTGGTGCCTGTTCTTTTGTTTATTTTAAAGTCAACTTGCACCCATTATAACTTTCCATGACATTCAAAGTATTGGAATTGGTTTATTATTGTCACGTGTACCAAGATACTGTGAAGAGCTTGTCTTGCCTACAGATCAGATCATTAGACAGTCCATTGAGGAAAATCACAATAAAATAACAACAATACAGAAAATGCATGTCACAGTTACAGAGAAAGTGCAGAACAGGTAAACAATAGGTTCACTACATCAATGAGGAATGGTCAATTAATGTGCATTATCCTCTTGAGAAGTAGATGGCCAGTTGTTACATTAGACAGAATACTTTAGCACAAGACCATCCTGAAACAGGCTGAACACTGTTACAGTACAGTCCCACTGATGCAAATTTCAAGTTGATGAAACCAAGTTTTAAAATAACTATTGCAGGTTTCTTCTTTTGATTTCAGACTCTATCCCTCAACCACCAGGCTCTCTAATAAAAAGAGATAACTATGCTCACTTGTCCCATCATTGAAATGTTCCCACAACCAATTATCTCACCTTAAGAAATCTTTTTCTCATTATCTCATGTTCTCATTATATATTGCTACAAATTTATATTTGCATTTGCACAGTTTGTTGTCTTCTGCACTCTGTTTTGATCTTTCATTGATCCTGTTATCATTACTGTTCTATAGATTTGCTGAGTATGCCCACAAGAAAATGAATTTTAGGGTTATATGTTGTGACATATATGTACTTTGATAATAAACTTTACTTTGAACATTGTGATTACCTCTCATGAGGTCATCTGAAGACATAGAGGAAGATAGCTAAGATAAAATGTAGAAGGAAGGAGTGTAGAATCTTGTAAGATGATCCCTCAGCCTCTGACAGTGAGAATAAATCCAGTTTATCCAAACTCTCCTTATTACTACAACCCTCCAGTCACAACCCTGATGAATTTCTCTATGCTATTCTATTTTTCTCCTTCTATTCTATTCTATCACACTCTTTCTATTTTCATCAGATCCTTCCTGTTGTATGGTGACCAGAATGGTGATCAGAATGAATGGAGCAGAATGCTCCAATTACAAATGTCTTGTTCACTGACAACATGACATCCTTTTGAAGGTAAGCATACAAAGTGCCTTTTTCTCTCTTTTATTTACTTGTGTTACTACTTTCAGGGAGCCATGGACCTGTTCCCGAAGGCTCCCGCCATTTACTTTATATTTCCTACTAGATTTTGACCTTGTCCTTTCCCTTTTTCGCTTTCCCCCATTCATCAGGAATGAACCCTCAGCTTGTTCTGTTCTCCTAGTTCCTTAAAACTCACAGATAGAAACAATGGTTACAACACAAAGGGAGGCCTTTCAGCTGTTCAAGTTTGTATTTGCTCAATGTTAGACATTCTGGTTAGTCCTTCTTGCCTGCATTGTCCACACAAATCAGCAAGCTCTTTTCAGAGTCATTCTGTGATTGAATTTGCCTCCACTATTATACACCCCAAACACTCACTGAATAAAAAGAAATATTCCTCTTGTCATTTTTCATGCTCCATTATATACCTTTGATGTATTTTTGCTGCCATGTCCTTATTTGGGTTGTGTATTTATGCAACAGCTTGCGACAACTTCAAAATTAGAGGTACCGTATGAAAGCATTATGTTGTTACTGGCTTGAGTCTGTTAACCCCAGTTGCCACTATCATTTCAGATTGTGCAATTTAAGAGTTTATAAAACTATCAAATGGTATACAAGATCTATAAATGCATAGAAATAATATGATCAACATAATTCATTCTGTCATGTATGATAGCATTAAAATGTAACTGAGATGGGATGCTGAGCTCACAGTTCTAGACTGATTTAATGGATGCAATCTATCTGGAGAGGAATGAATGTGAATTCTTTACATTGGAAGGACAGTTTGAGTCCTCTCCCCGGCCAAAGTCTGAAAGAGCAAATACAGTGGTTCCTGGAATGACTTGTGGTGTTATGATAAATAAAACAGTAAGAAGCTCAGGTAACATTTCTGTAATTTAATCATTAGTTTTAATTATATGAATGAAGATTGGAAGATGAATGGCAAAGAGTCTGGAATAAGCAAACATAATCTGTCCATTATGTTCATCCTCATGCCAACACATACCATACAGCCCACTTCAGATTGTTAATAAAATAATCAACTACATAATTTTTAATTTTACCTAAAGTAAAATCAACATAAAAGCAATAGTCTCCAGTTGTGAGTTTCAATAGGATGGGTTGGAAATTCTGGATTATGATAATGTTCTTGCTTTGTTATTTGTGATATAATAAGAATGAGTTACAGAACTGGATGTAGATTTTTGGATGACTCTTTCAGACATGCTTCGAGTTTTTTCTCAGCTATCCATTTTCTGAAAAGTCACTGTGGACTATGTCCAGCTGTGCAAGAAGCAGCTTCAGACATTCCACCAGTCAATTGTCTATTAGCTCTGGCAGAGATCTTCCAGTTGGACTAAAATTCATGTTGGAGGATGAATCTGCTTATTAAGATATATTCTTATAAAAGGGAGAGACTAATGGCCAATCATTCTTCTATTTTGGGTCAGAGTTGTTTTGGGTTGGATTCTTCTGCAAGCATTCACCAATAACTTACAAAAGAAATTCAGATTATTAAAATCTGGAATCCATTCATGATTAGAGTCAGACTGATGAGACTATGTCTGCATAAAATTCCTTAGGATGCAATACTGATCCATAACCACAGTCTGTAAAGTTACAGGGGGAGGGAATAACAGCGGCTAGTGGGATGTAACAGCAGGGCTGAGCATTTCGGTGACATAAGGATAATTGCCTGCCTGACCCTACCCCATTCTTTTAGTGCCTTTATCATGAGGCAAGATTGGTTTGAGGAATGACTTATTCTGAATTCTTTGTACAGTTTTATGCTTGTCTGTTTAATGTTGGCTTAGCCAGAAGCTGCATAAAAATAAATGACAAAACATCAGTAAAATGCCACTTTAAAATGGCAGCTTGGTGACATAAACAATAAAGTATTTAAAAGTACTTTCGTTCATTTGTGTGTGAGTTAAATGCCACTTACACTTTGGCCAAGACTCATTCTTAGCCAGCTAATAAAAGAAATATGTACGCTGCATCCTATTTTATCAAAAAGTAAAGCTACACAAAAACAATATTATATCTTAGAATGTGTGCTATAAAACACTAGGGTGGAAATCCTGGATTATAATAAAGGACTCTCTTAACCATGTAATACAACCTTACAGTTCATCAATCCCCTTTCACTTCATTTCTCATGTGACAATATTGCATTTGATTTAAGTAAGGAAATACCTGACCTACTTTTCACTTTGTGTAAGTTTTTTTTTGAGGAATGCCTCTGCTCATTAAACTTGGGGATATTAGTGTTACAAATGAAACTCTTTGCAGTTCTGGATAATCCATGGCAAGGTTGCTGAACCACAGCCATGTGGCCAATTGTTTGTCCCCTCGCTGCTAAAGCTATTAGGGACTAATTGCACAGCCTGATGCCCTCTCCATAGCCCTGTATGTTCCTCTGCTGCAAGTGTTTGTTAAGTTTATTTCAAATCATATAACTGTTTCTGCCTCAGCAATTCTCTTTAGTGAAGTATTTTATTAGTGCTTTCTCCTAATCTCTCGTGTTGCTCCCAGAGACAATTTTCAATTGATGACCTTGAGCCATTGCAACCACTACCGGAGGGAATAGTCTCTTCCTTCTCACTCTTCACGTAATTACAGGGCACTTAGAGCCAATTTCTGCCTCCATGCTGGAGGGCAATTTGTCATTCACCATTGAGCCACTGGCAACAAGTTCAAGATCGGCACAGTTGTGAAGCCCCCTGCATCATAGCGTTAGACAACCTGATTCTATCCTGACTCTTGGGTGCTGTCTAAGTGGAGTTTTCATATTCTCCCTGTGACTGTGTGTGGCGTATGTTCCCTCCAGGTGCTCTGATTTTTCACGAGCAGCTGAAGTGCGGGTCGGTACGTTAATTGGTTGCGGTACATTGCTGCTAGTGTGAGGACTGATGAGAATGTGAGAAGCATGAAATGGCTTTAAGGTAGGATTAATATAAATGGGTGGTTGAAGGCTGGCACAGACTCAGTGAGCTGAAGGGCATGTTTCTCCCCATGAGTCTATATCATCTTGTGTTTGCACGAGGAAACAAGGAATCTGCAGCTACGTGAGGCGATGGTTGCACTTGACAGCTTTGCCAATATTTACCTCACACTGTTTGGGTCATTATTTCCATGGTGGTCCCTGCAGCCACACTGCTGAGGAAGAGCCTGCTCCTCAGGACACTGCGCTCATTTAGTGAGCAGCACTAGCTCGTAGGCTAATGCCCCTCGCCCTGCACCTGCCTCCAGAATCACTAACCCCATAGGGTGCAGATGGTGAAAAAAGGGGTTTGAAACTGGATGAATCAATTATCTCATAACAGCCTCAAGGTTAAATGCAAAAAGATAGCTTACAAAATCAAAAATCAGTGTGGGCTAGGGTGCTGCTAAATACCTTGGGTTCCAGTCTTTGCTTTTTACCTGAACGCATTGGAAAGTCGCTTCATTACCAGCGCTAAATCATACAGTGGTTCCGGCTCAAGGCGCCCTTCCTCTGCAGTCATTTTTGGAGTGTGAGTTCTCTTCAATCAATACTGCAGCTGGGGCGTGCTTTGAGACCTGCTTTGGGGAGTTGAGCGGCTGTTCCCATCCGGTTTCCTAGTCATCCACATTGTCACATTCATCAGGCTGGAGTTCAATTATGAAGGCCATATACTGTAGATAGTTATAATGCACTACTAGCACACCGAGGCCTGTCCAGATTGTAAGGTACTCCAAGGACTCCAATAGCTTGATATGGCCATAAATGAGCTATACATTTGGTGGCTGAGTGGTCTGGCCACAAGTATGTTTCCCTGAGAAGTCTTGAACATATTTTTAGAAGGCAATCCTCATCTCCAAGCAATTTGTTTATCTCTCCCTGTGCAGGAACAGATAGATTGGAATGGTGGTGGGAAGAGAAGGGTTCTAGTATCAGCAATGGGAATAAAGGAGACTAGGCAGTTAATCTTATAATGTTGGTGATATCACATGAGTTTTCTTTTAATTATTTGCAAAATAAAACTAAGAACAGAGAGCATTCTTTGAAACTAAAGATATGTTTCATGGTGTATTATTGTGATACTTACTACATGTTAGTTGCAAAAAGATCTGTCATTATGGCTTCCAACTGCAGCAACAGATAGGTTACCTACACACTTCCATTCAGGTCGATAAAAGCAGATGGATATTATTAACATGAAGTCCTGAGAAAAGTTAAAGAGGTTAAAAGTTAATGGATAGAAAATTATTTGGCTGTTCGTGTGTTGACCTCTGCAGCTAAGGTCCTGACATCCTCTGGGAGTTCTAAATTCTAACAGACTGACTGTCAGAAATCTACCTCACAGGGAGGTTTCAAACATGATCAGTGAGAGTGTGTGCATGTGTTTGTGGCAGGGAAAGGGGGAAGAACATTAATGTATAGAGGATGTTTTCATGCCCCAGGGACATCTCAGCATGCCTCATAGATAATGAGTTACTATTTCAAGTGCAGGCACTGTTATGTAGGCAAACATTGCAAACAATTAGCAAACTATAACAATTCAGTGCAGGCAATGAACTAAAAAGATCAATTATTCTGCTTTGGATAGTGAAGGAGGTCACCAAGCAAACATGGTGCTCTTCTTCAATTAGCGGCAAACAAACTATGAACTACCTTGAGATCAAGAGAGGCCATAGTCACGCAATGACACAATTGTTATGACACAGAAAGAGAGGAGTGAACACCAAAAAGAAAACAAGGGTGTTGATGGAGTCTCATTTATCACAACCCAACAATCTAAGGAAACAGGAAACAACATGATCAGATTACAGGGTTCTATTCCCATTCTTCAGTAGCCATGTTGAAACTGGGTAACGCCTTTGGGTAGAACATACTATTGAATTGATGCCAGCTCTTTGTATAGCCATCCTTTCAGTTCCAACCCCACACCCTTGCCATCTACCCCCACAAGTTATTTTTCTTTGTGTCTTTTCAGATTTCTTTTGAAAGGCTCTGTCAACACCCCACTGAGAGGATTGAGTTCCAGATGAAAACCACTCTCTGCAAAAAAAAAAACAATTTTTGCCTTAAAATAAAATCCCTGTCTTATGGGCAACTATCAGCTTGTCTCTTCCATCTTTCTGTACACCAAGGAGAACAAATCCAGCCTCTCCAGTGTAATCTTGTAGTTAACATTACTTTAAATCCTAATTACAGCTATGGAATTACCAGCCCTGTTCTAACTCTAGCATCACAGCAAATGCTCAATGTCAGACAATCCATTTGTGTTGACCAAGCCTCTCAGTAAACAATAACCTTCCAGTGCAGTCTTAAGATTGCCCTTTAGAAAAATCAACTAATAACCTTCTGAATAACTTGCATCATTCTTGCTCAATTTATGAATTCCATTATGAGCTATTTCTCATATTTCTGATATTTTGATATGACACAGAAGACCAATCACATCTGTGCTGACGCAGAGTGTTTGCATACTCTGTCAAATATTTTTTGGCTTCCCACTGATTCTCCTGCCATGTATCTCCATTAAGTGTGGTTTACATTAGCCAGATGACTGTGTGACACAGCTTTGGGATGTGGGAAAAAGGCAGGGGAAGACCACACAGTCAGAGAGGGAACATGCAACCAAAGAGAAAACCATGCAGCCAGAGTGAGATCATGCAAACTCCACGCAGACAGTACCTGAGGTCAAGATCAAACCTGAGTTACTGTAGCTATAGTGCAGCAGCACCTATTACTGTGCCACTTTTCAGAATTCTACCATTGTTGTTGAACTGGCTTATTAGCTTGCTGATGTTTCCTTACCCAGCTAGGCAATGTCATCAGTGCAACTTCAAATGAAATGCTGGTAATTGTTCATCTTTTATGTGTCCTGTGTGGGGGGTGGCGGGGTGGTATACTGATTACTGATGATGTAAGCTGCGATTGGTTCGATAAATTCGATCAGGTGATCATTGTTGTCCAGGCTGTGTTAGTCGATCTTTATGTAGGATTAATGTTGTCTTCATTGATTGACGCATGTAATCAGGTGTGAATTGGCTCTTGGCTCTGGACAGACAATTAGAACCTGATCTAGTTTTATCGAACCAATTGTGGATTACATAATCGGTAACCCATAGAAATGACACATATCCCTTCCCCCCCCCAAACACACACACACCAATGGACTAATCACAGGACACATAAAAGATGAACAATTACCAACATGTCATTCAAAGTTGCAATGATGTTACCAAGCTGGGTAATGAAACGTCTGCAAGTCTACAAGGCAGCTCGGCAAGCCACTCGACAAAAACATCCCCAACCCAAGCTACAGATCTTTTCCAGCATCTTAAAAAATTCTAGCATATTTAATCTAATTAATTGGAAACCATGAACAACATTCATTTGTCCCTTGTCTCTTCATTACCTCTATGACCTTGTGAACTCTTCTTGTAGCAGCAGCTGAAGTAAAAACTGTCCCTCAGTTACCTTCTACCCAAGGCACCAGCCAGCTTCAATATGGCAGCTGAAGAAAGGGATCATTATTATGTAATCTGATAACGGTGTTTTCTGTTGGGCTACAATGTATGAAAAGCCACCAACATTCCTATATCCTAATCACTGTCTCATTGCAAGTTCTGGACTAATCTTTAACATCGAAAACATAGAAACATAGAAAACCTACAGCGTAATACAGGCCCTTCAGCCCACAAAGCTGTGCCGAACATGTCCCTACCTTAGAAATTAATTTTTTTTTACAAAATTCCTTTATTACAAATATCGATGCTATACAATATATACAAAACAGTGAGTAACACAATTACTCCATTACAAATAGACAATACACATTAAACCAAAATGTTCCCATCTCTATCAATGACAGCATTTACACCCCGCAGAGTCCAACGGTCTTGGAACACCTCTAAGGTTGCTGTGGATTGCGCATGTTCCTTTTCAATATTTACCTGACCATGAACATACTCCCTAAACATTGCCAGGCAGTCTGCCCTGGCAGATCCTCCTGCCACCCATTTCCAAGACCCTCGGATGGCTGTTTTCGCCAGACACAGGAACAAGTTAACAAGGACATCCTCATCCCTCCATGGCCCCCTCCTTACAGGATGACCATTTATAAATAAGGTGGGGCTAAAATGCAACCAGAAGGCGAGAAGCAGTCCATGCAAATGTGCAAAAAGGGGCTGCAGCCTTAGAAATTACTAGGCTTACCTGTAGCCCTCTATTTTACTAAGCTCCATGTACCTACATAAAGTCTTTTAAAAGACCCTATTGTATCCAACTCCATCACCACTGCCAGCAGCTCATTTCACACACTCAC
The DNA here is from genome assembly GCF_030144855.1 of Hypanus sabinus. Taxonomy (NCBI): domain Eukaryota; kingdom Metazoa; phylum Chordata; class Chondrichthyes; order Myliobatiformes; family Dasyatidae; genus Hypanus; species Hypanus sabinus. Next base: position 125,137,379 of record NC_082712.1, read on the forward strand.
CACTCTCTGAGTAAAAAACTTACCTTGACATCTCCTCTGTACCTACTCCCCAGTGCCTTAAACCTGTGTCCTCTTGTGGCAACCATTTCAGCTCTGGGAAAAAGCCTCTGACTATCCACACGATCAATGCCTCTCATCATCTTATACATCCCTATCAGGTCACCTCTCATCCTCCGTTGCTCCAAGGAGAAAAGGCTGAGTTAACTCAACCTATTCTCATAAGGCATGCTCCCCAATCCTTTCAACATCCTTGTAAATCTCTTCTGCACTCTTTCTATGGCTTCCACATCCTTCCTGTAGTGAGGCGACCAGAACTGAGCACAGTACTCCAAGTGGGGTCTGACCAGGGTCCTATATAACTGCAACATTACCTCTTGGCTCCTAATTCCAAAATTGACGAAGGCCAATACACCATATGTCTTCTTAACCACAGAGTCAATGTGCGCAGCTGCTTTGAGCAACCTATGGACTCAGACCTCAAGATCCCGCTGATCCTCCACACTGCCAAGAGTCTTACCATTAATACTACATTCTGCCATCATATTTGACCTACCAAAATGAACCACTTCACACTTATCTGGGTTGAACTCCATCTGCCATTTCTCAGCCCAGTTTTGCATTCTATCAATGTCCTACTATAATCTCTGACAGCCCTCCCACACTATCCACAACACCTCCAACCTTTGTGTCATCAGCAAACTTATTAACCCATCCCTCCACTTCCTCATCCAGGTTATTTATGGAAATCACGAAGAGTAAGGGCCCCAGAACAGATCCCTGAGGCACCCCACTGGTGACCGACCTCCCACTGGTGACTGACCTCCATGCAGAATATGACCCATCTACAACCACTGTTTGCTTTCTTTGGGCAAGCCAGTTCTGGATCCACAAAGCAATGTCCCCTTGGATCCCATGCCTCTTTACTTTCTCAATAAGCTTTGTATGGGGTACCTTATCAAATGCCTTGCTGAAATCCATATACACTACATCTACTGCTCTTCCTTCATCAATGTGTTTAGTCACATCCTCAAAAAGTTCAATCAGGCTCGTAAGGCACGACCTGTCCTTGACAAAGCCATGCTGACTACTCCTAATCATATTATACCTCTCAAAATGTTCATAAATTCTGCCTATCAGGATCTTCTCCATCAACTTACCACCACTGAGGTAAGACACACTGGTCTTTGGAATCAGAATCAGAATCAGGTTTATTGTCGCTGGCATGTGACGTGAAATTTGTTAACTTAGCAGCAACAGTTCAATGCAATATGTAATCTACCAGAGAGAGAATAAAATAAAACATAATAACAAATAAACAAGTAAATCAATTATGTATATTGAATAGATTTTTAAAAATGTGCAAAATCAGAAATACTGTATATTAATAAAAGGTAAGGTAGTGCCCAAAGCTTCAATGTCCATTTAGGAATTGCATGGCAGAGGGGAAGAAGCTGGTCCTGAATCGCTGAGTGTGTGCCTTCAGGCTTCTGTACCTCCTACCTGATGGTAACCATGAAAAAAAGGCATGCCCTGGTGCTGGACCTCCTTAATAATGGATGCTGCCTTTCTGAGACATCGCTCCGTAAAGATGTCCTGGGTACTATGTAGGCTAGTGCCCAAGATGGAACTGTCTAGAATTACAAGCTTCTGCAGCTTCTTTCAGTCCTGTGCAGTAGCCCCTCCATACCAGACAGTGATGCAGCCTGTTAGAATGCTCTCCATGGTACAACTAAAAGAAGTTTTTGAGTGTATTTGTCAATACACCAAATCTCTTCAAACTCCTAATAAGGGTTAGCTGCTGCCTTGCCTCCTTTATGACTACTTAAATATGTCGGGACCAGGTTAGATCCTCAGAGATCTTGATGCCCAGGAACTTGAAGCTACTCACTCTCTCCACTTCTGACCCCTCTATGGGCATTGGTATGTGTTCCTTTATCTACTCTACCTGAAGTCCACAATCAGCTCTTTTGTCTTACTGACATTGAGTGCCAGGTTGTTGCTGTGGCAGCATTCCACTAGTTGGCATTTCTCACTCCTGTACGCCCTCTCATTACCAGTTGAGATTCTACCAACAATGGTTGTATCATCAGCAAATTTATAGATGGTACTTGAGCTATGCCTAGCCACACATTCATGTGCTTACAGAGAGTAGAGCAGTGGGCTAAGCACACAACCCTGAGGTGCACCAGTGTTGATCGTCAGCGAGGAGGATATGTTATCACCAATCCACACAGACTGTGGTCTTCTGGTTACGAAGTCGAGGATCCAATTGCAGACGGAGGTACAGAGGCTCACATTCTGCAACTTCTCAATCAGGATTGTGGGAGTGATGGTATTAAATGCTGAGCTATAGTTGATGAATAGCATCCTGACGTAGGTGTTGGTGTTGTCTCGATGGTCTAAAGCTGTGTGGAGAGCCATTGAGATTGCATCTGCCATTGACCTGTTGTGACAATAGGCAAATTGCAATGGGACCAGGTCCTTGCTCAGGCAGGAGTTCAGTCTTGTTATGACCAATCTCTCAAAATCATCACAGTCGACGCGAGTGCTACCGGGCGATAGTGAATAAGGCAGCTCACATTATTCTTCTTAGGGACTGGTATGATTGCTGCCTTTCTTATAAGTCATTCTTATTTTACTGTGAGCAAAAACTGTGCAATCATCTGTAATAATTTCATGTACCATTAACTGGCCAAGACACAAACGTCCTCCAAAATCTCTGCCCTCTTCCCAATCCAGCATCCATCTTGGTGTTTTCTTTGAATTTAACTGATGAATAGACCACTGCCTTTTTATGTCCAAAGAGCATGGGGGTGCAATAGACACCTCAGCAGCATCCAAATCAATCTATACCCTTTCATTCTCATTGCAATGTGACCGTCACCTCTGTGGATCATTCATGTTTTAACATTGGTTTTCACTTTCTATTACGTATAATAGAATGTTCCACCAGGCTTTGTGGAATCTTTATCTATAAAATGCATTTATTTGCCAACTTTCCTTTATAATGGCGGAAGCCAATACTTGAGTGGCAAGAATACGTTTTGAACATTGGCAGTTGTGCTCGGTTTGGTCCATCTGTTTCCTCCAGTGGTTTCACTCTGCAGTCCTCAGCCACTTTACCTCACAAAATACTCACTGGGAAGTGGGCAGTATCAATAATTTCCAAATTTCATTACTGGTTTGTCAAATCATGATTAGAGCAGCTAAATTCTAGATGCAAGGTGAGAGTGACTACCTGTGATACAGAGGGATTATTTTATTTACTGTGATATGATGAAACTCAGATAAAGTTGAAGGATGTGGGGATCAAATGATAAACCCTGGGCTGACTGGGATCATGCATTGCAAAAGGGATGAGTGCCATTGTTAGGGGCCAGTAATCTCACCCTATTACTGCAGGAAAATGTTCAAGGCAGCTCCAGCTGCTTTCCTCCAACATCAAAGTCAGAACATGGTTCGTTTTCATATGCACCAATGCATGGATGTAATGGAAAATCTGCAGCGGCATCACAAGCACATGAAGATGGAATAGAAGATGTTCCGTGATACGTGCACATTGCTGAGGCAGCAAGATCTGGACAGCATTCAGATTAGTATAATGTGTAATATTTATGTGGGACAATGATCCTATCAGTCAAAGGAGGGTTCATCCTTCTCCGCTTGACATTCAAAAAGAACTGGCATTGTTAAATCTTCCATTATCAACATCCAGTGAATTACCTTTCAGTAGAAATGTAACTGACCCACCCACACAGGTACAGCTATCTTAAGTACAAGATTCAAAGTAAATTTATTATCAAAGTACATATATGTCAGCATATACAACCCTGAGATTCATTTTCTTGTGGGCATACTCAATAAATCCATAATAGAATAGTAACCATAATAGAATCAATGAAAGACTGCACCAACTAGGGTGTTGATAAAGTGTGAAAAAGACAACAAACTGTGCAAGAACATTAAGAAAGAAATAATAATAATAAATAAGTAAGCCGTAAATACTGAGAACATGAGATGAAGAGTTCTTGAAATTGAGTCCATAGGATGTGGCAACATTTCAATGATGGGAGGTGAAGTTGAGTGACATTATCTCCTTTGATTCAAGAGCCTGATGGCTGGGGGATTAATAACTGTTCCTGAACTTGGTGGTGTGGGTCCCAAGGTTCCTGTACCTTCTTTTTTCTTCATAAATGCACTTACACGTGGGGTCCAGGACAGGTCCTACAAATTGATAATACTAAGGGATTTGAAGTTTCTGACCCTCTCCAGCTTTGATCCTCCGATGCGAACTGGCTAATGTATCTCAGGTTTCCTCATCCTGAAGTCGTTAATTGGCTCCTTTGCCTTGCTAACAAAGAGCAAGAGGTTGTTGTTGTGGCACCACTGAGCCAGATTTTCAATCTCCCGCCTATATGGTGATTTGTCGCCAGGTTTGATGCGGCCTTGTTGGCAGAAAACTTGAATATGGCATTGGAGCTGTGTTTAGCCACACAGTGCGTAGAGCAGGGGGTTAAGCAGAGAGCTCTGTGGTGCACCTGTACTGCTGACGACTGTGGAGGACATGTTGTTGCCAATCTGAACTGACTGGAGTCTGCAAGTGAGGAAAACAAGGATCCAGTTGCACAGGAAGTATGAGCCTCAGGATTGGAACATGTTGATTAGTTTTGAATGTCTAGCTTTAGTCGATAAGGAGCATCCTTATATATGCACCTTTGCTGTCCAGTTGTCCAAAGGTTGAGTGAGGAGCCAATTAGATGGCATCTTCTGTGGACCTGTTGTTCCGATAGGCAAATTGGAGCAGATCCAAGTTACTTCACAGGCAGGAGTTGAAATGTTTCATCACCAACCTCTCAAAACACTTCATCGTTGTGAATGTAAGTGCTACTGGATGATAGTCATTGAGGCAGGTTGCCACGTTCTTCTTAGGCACTGGTGTAAGTGAAGTTTGCTTGAAACAGGTGGGTACCTTAGACTGCTGAAGCGAGCACTTAAGGATCTCAGCAAACACTCCAGATAGTTCATCACAACAGGATATACTTTATATCAAAAGGACAGGCATGAAGACATAGGCAGTGGTGTGGTTCCATTGGTAAGAGATGGAATTACATCTTCAGAAAGAGGTGACGTAGGGTCAGAGAATGTTGAATCTTTGTGGGTGGAGTTAAGAAACTGCAAGGGTAAAAAAAAACATGATGGAAATCATATATAAGCCTCCCAATAGTAGCCAAGATGTAAGGGTGAGATTGCAAATGTAGCTCGAAAATGCATGAAATAAGAGTAATGTCACAATTGTAAGGGGGGATTCACTGTGCAAGGGGATTGGGAAAAGCAGGTTGGTATCAGATCGCAAGAGAGGAAATGTGTTGAATACAAATGTGTTGTAAGACGGCTTATTAGAGCAGCTTGTGCTTGAGCCCACTCAGGGAAAGATTATCTTAGATTGGGTGTTGTGTAATAACCCAGATTTTATTAGTCAGTTTAACGCAAAGGAACACTTAGGAGGCAATGATCACAATATGATTGAATTCATACTGCAGTTTGAGAGGGAGAAGCACAGGTCACATGTATCAGTATCACACTGGAATAAAGGGAATTACAGAGGCATGAGAGAGGAGCTTGCCCAGGTGGATTGGAGGGGGATAGTGGTGGAGGTAACAGCTGGACACAGGTGGCTGAAGTTTCTGGGAATAGTTCACAAGGTGCAGGATAGATATGTCCCACAGAAGAAAAAGTTTTCAAATGACGGGGGTAGATAATCAAGGCTGACAAGTGAAGTTAAGGTCTACATAAAATCCAAAGAAAGAGCATGTAAGTTAGCAAAAGTGAGTCGGAAGTTGAATAATTGGGAAGCTTTTAAAATCCAACAAAAGGCAACAAAAAAGCTATAAGAAGGTTGCCCTTGGATGAAATATGAGGGCAACCAGCCAATAAGACAAAGCAGGATACTAAAAGTTTTTTCCAGTTATATAAGAATAAAAGGGAGATGAGAGTTGATATTGGACCACTGGAGTATGATGCTGGTAATGTAGTAATGAGGGACAAAGAAATAGCAGATGAACTTAATAAGTACTTTCCTTTAATCTTCATTGTGGAAGACACCAGCTGTGTGCCAGAGGTCTGTGAGGGTCAGAAAGCGGGACTGAGTGTCATTGCTATTACAAAGGAAAAAGTGCTAGGCAAATTGAAAGGTCTTAAGGTGGATAAGTCACTTGGACCAGATGGACTACATCCCAGAGTCCTGAAAGAGGTTACTGAAGAGATAGATAATGGATGCATTGGTCATGATCATTCAAGAATCACTTGATTCTGGCATGATCCCAGAGGACTGGAAAGGTGCAAATGTCACTCAACTCATTAAGGAGGGAAGAAGACAAAAGAGAGGAAATTATAGGCCAGTTAACCTAATCTCAGCATTTGAAAAAGCATTTGAGTCCATTATTAAGGACAAGATTTTGGAGTTCTTGAAGACTAGTGATAAAATAGGTCAAAGTCAGCATGGTTTCTGTAAAGGGAAATCTTGCCTGACAAATCTGTTGGAATTCTTTGAGGAAGTAACAAACAGGGTGGACAAGGAAGAGGTAGTGGATGTCAGTTACTTAGATTTTCAGAAGGCATTTGAGAACATGCCTCACATGAGGCTCCTTAACAAGATAAAATCCTATGTTGTTATTGGAATTATACTGGTACAGACAGAGAAATGGCTGACAGGCAGGAGGCAGCAAATGGGAATAAAAGAGGACTTTTCTGGTTGGCTGGGGGTGACTAGTGGTGTTCCTCAAGGGTCAGTATTGGGACCGTTATATTTTCACATTGTTTGCCAATGATTTAGATACAGTAATGGAATTGATGGCTTTGTGGCAAAGTTTGCGGCTGATATAAAGATAGGGGAGGGGTAGGTCGTGCTGAGGAAGCAATGCGATTGCAGCAGGACTTAGACAAATTGGAAGAATGAGCAAAAAATGGCAGATGGAATACAGTGTTCAGAAATATATGATAATGCATTTTGGTGAAAGGAACAATAGCGTAGACTATGTTCTAATTGGGGACAAAATTCAAATATCAGAAGTGTAGAGGGACTTAGGAATCCTTGTGCAAGACTGCCAGAAGGTTAACTCAGGCTGAGTCTGTGGCAAATGCAATTTTGGCATTTATTTCAAGAGGAATAGAATATAAAAAGAAGACGATAAAGCTGAGACTTTATAAGACACTAGTCAGGCAGCACTTGGAGAATTGTCAACAATTTTGGGCACCTTATCTCAGAAAGGATGTGTTGTCATTGGAGAGAGTCCAGAAGAGGTTCACAAAGATGAATCTGGGAAAAAGATGGGTTAACATATGAGGAGTGTTTGGTGGCTTTGGGCATGTTCTCACCGGAATTTAGAAGAATACGGGGGTGGGGGGATGTCATTGAAACCTGTTGAATGTGGAGAGAAATAGATAAGATGGATGTGGAGAGGATGTTTCTCTGGTGTGGGTATCCAGAACTAGAGGGCACAATCTCAAAATTGAGGGGTGACTTTTTAGAACAGAAGCAAGGAGGATTTGCTTTTTAGCCAAAGAGCGGTGAATTTGTGGAATGCTCTGCCACAGACTGCAGTGGTGGCCAAGTCTGTGGGTATATTCAAAGCAGAAGTTGATAGATACTTGGGGCACCAAAGGATATGGTGACAGGGTAGGTGTATGGGTTTGAATGGGATCTAGCATCAGCCATGATGAAATGGCAGAGTGGACTTGATGGGCCAAATAGCCTAATTCTGCTCCTATATCTTGGTCTTTAGTCCTTGGCCTGTTACCCCCTCTGGGCTGGGTGCTTTTCATGAATTCACCCTCCTGAAGGTTCCTCACACATTGGCTTCAGAGACTGAAATCACAGGATCATCAGCGGCTGCAGGAGTTCGTAATAGTCCCTCGATGTATTGACGGTCAAATTGTGCAAGGAGGGTACTGAGGTCATCTGCAAGAGAAACCCTGTTGTCATCTTTGTCATTTGATTTTACTTTATCAGAGACGATAGCATTCAAGCCCTGCCACAGCAGTCGATCATCCCTCATTGCTTCGTTCAGTCCGAGGTTCACACTTCACCCATGAGATGGCTTTCTGGAGATCATACCTGGATCTCTAATAATTTTCTTGGTCACCAGACTTCAGTGCCGCTGGCCTGACCCTCAGCAGATAGTAGATCTCATGGTTCATCCAGGGCTTCTGGATGGGGAAAACGCCGAATGATTTTGTGGGGTCATACCAGTTTGCAACTGTTTTAAAAAGGTCCATGTCAACCATGGTGTATTCTTTCAGATCCTCATATGAGGCCTTGAACATAGCTTCAGTTCACCAACTCGAAGCAATCATGTAGCCTCCTGCACTCACCGCTGTGTTGTCCTGTGCTCCGGAGCTTAGCACTTTAGGCTCTGTCTGAGTGCAGGTAGGAGAAGCACATACAACGAGCATACATCCCTGGAAGTCATTTTGTTGAGCAAAACTTCATAAATTTAAAAGACTGAACAAATGCATTATGGGAATTTTGGAATATTGCTATGCTTGGAGAGTTGTGCAAGATGAGTTCTAGTAACAGTTTCATAATCAAAGGTGCTTCTCCATGGAATCATTGGTATTTAAGCAAAAATAAATCCCATGTTTGTAAATTGAAGAAGACCTACATTGGGACTACAAAATCTAACCAGAAGCTGAGTATCCTTTGTTGAGTGACTTATCTTCCTACTCTACATAGCCATTGAGCAATAATTCAACAAAGTTCATGTAGGAAGTCCAACACATTCTAGACAAACCAGTCCAATTGATTGGCATCTCCTTGACCACCTTCCCTCCATCATTACTACATTTGGCTACTACTGCCATCCTTAAAATGCCCAGCAGTATCTAAAGACTATTATGACTGATCCTTCCAAATCTGTGAAACTCACGCCAGCCTCTGGGGCTTTACTGTTCCCCTATAGCTTCAATGAAATTTACCACAGGAGCAGCAAGAGTGTAGGAGAACCATTACCTTTAAGTGACTCTTGACCTGGAAATATGGTAAAGTACCAATGATGCAGCACACTTGGGATTTTCTAGACTGTAGGATGTTATACCCCAACCACACTTTTACTTCACTTTTTCTTAGGTGTTATACTGTACTATAATAAATGTTTCACTGACCCCGGCAGTTGAAAGGGAATGTGGAAATCAGGACCTCACTGAGTTGGAAGGGAATATGGGATACCCACAGCCACAACGAGTGGGATGGAAGCCAGATACTAACTTTCAGGACTTCTGAATAGTCAGAGAGATTTAATGTTTATGCTTTCAAGCCATGCTCAGGATTAACTTTTTACTCTTTCATGAACTATCTTTAAATCTCCTCCATATCAAGCCTTTCAAGATTTACCAAGCCTGTTTAATAAATTCATCCTCCGAGAATAGCAACTGGCTCTGGGTTGTCTTTATGCCAGCTTCTACAGCTTTATTATTTCCCTTTTGTCCTGATGGCCTGAACTAAAAGTTGAACTACAGTACCCTGACTAGCATGCACTTTACATCTGCCCACGGACTTGCCTGTCACTGATTTAGAAACACCGCTCTGTTTCTGCTCACCAATGGCTAAACATGGGAAATGTTGTGGCTGTCAGATCTCTTTGGTGCATTCCTTTGCTAGTCTAGCATCTTTCAATAACTATGCCTTCCAGTCTATATTTGAACAAGCAATACCTTGCACTTAGTTGTATTGTCAATCTGAAAGTTTTGTCTGTGCCTCTGAGTTTTCTTGGCTGCTGGACCTCTCAATTATCAGAAAGAATCAGTCTACTCTGGCTCTCTTTCTTTATAATTTGAAAACATCCACTGTAACTATGTTGTTTTATTAAATTAAGACTCAATTTTCATGTATTTTTCACAAGTTTATATTTATATGCCAACTGGCATCAATGTATATGTTATTTTGATTTATCTTTACCTTAATAGCCTTCCTATGGTGTGAGAGTTTAAAGCAGCCCACAGTAATAGGTGCTCCGGAAGTGATCCCTTTTTATCATGAACTCAAAGAGGACTGATGGGCTGAGAAGAGATCCACAAAGATTCGGCAACTAAACAACTGAGTAACTGGAAGATTTATGGGCTCATGAAGTGGGAAGTTCTGCATAGTAAACCAAAGTATGATCACATTGAAGAAAGTGTGATAAACTGAACCTGGCATTTGAAGTATTGGAATTGCTTGATTATTTGTCAATGCTCTTGGTAGATGGGTTTGATGTATCTGTGAGAAAAAGAGAGAAAGGATATATGTATTTCATTTGCAAGCATCTTTTCACAGCATCAAGATTTTCTCTCATAGCTAAGTAACTAGGCTTGTTTGTTGTTTTTTATGTAGTTCAGTCTAGTTTTTGTACTGCGTCATGTTACACCATGGTCCTGAAAAACATTGTCTCATTTTTACTAAGTTCTGTATCAGCAGTTATGGTTGAAATGACAATAAAAAGTGACTTGACTTGACTTGACTTGACTTGAAGTGTAGTCTTTGAAGACATTTAGATACAGACAGCTTCCACAGATAGAAATCTATGCATGGCAAAGTAAAATGAAGCAGATGCTTTAAATATGAAATAAAACAGAAAATTGTGGAAATACTTAGTGTCCATGGAGAGAAAAAGAGTCAATGTTTCAGGTCAGTGTCTTATTGGCAAAATTGTAAGAGAAGAATGAAATGTTTAAGGTGTAGCTGAAATGGGATGGGACTGTGGTCAAGTGAACACAGGAACATAAGATACCGGATCAGAGATAAATGCTAGGGCTTCTTGCATCTGATGTGCCATTCAGTACTTTCCTACAGATTGATAATCCTGTTGAAGGTGGAGATGGAAGAGAAGTGACAATGGTATACAATGAATGATGTTATTAGTTCAGAAGCCAGCAAAAGGCCAGTCTGCTGCCAATGGAAAATAGAGCAACAATCCTAAATTACCAGTGACAGAAGGAACAACTGCTGGAAATGAGGGAGAAAATTGCTGATAATGTGAAATTATTGATCTCAATGTGGAAGACTGCAATTCAAAGATTCAAAGTACATTTATTATCAAAATTTGTGTGCAGTAAACAGCCCTGAGATTCATCTTCCCCAGTCAGCCACAAAACAAAGAAAACTCTGGAACCTATTCAAAGAAAAAACATCGAACCCCACTGCACTAAAAAAAATCAAATTGCATCAACAACAATAAAAAAAAGAGCAAAAAACGCAAAGTATAAAATACAAAATCAGATGAGTCCAGGCATACTCAGTCCAGCTCAGTGCTTGTTATCTGCAGGCCACTCTGGTTCACAGGGATTCAAGTTGCCCAAAATAGCAACAAATAAAGGGGAGACGAGGAACCAGAAACACATCATAACATGAACTACAGAATCCAATCCTCAAACTGCTTTGATTAAACCTGGCACAGGTCTTAGGACTCCGGCACCTTCCTCTGACAGCACTGGGTGAGAGGGTGAGAAAGACCTTTGGAATGCAGGCACCTTCCTTCAGAAGCATCAAGCAAGCGGGAGAGAGAGCCATCACATGCAGACACCTTCTTCTAGCACCTTCTTCGGCCGGGAGGTTGATAGATACCTCACTCACCATGATGGTTTCAATCCTCCTTGGTGCTTTAATCGATGAGATCAGTGAAAAATTGAGTCAATCATGGGCTCGTGACCCGTCACCAGGCTTCTTGGCCTCGAGGCCACACACTTCACTCAAAACATCATGCAACCCTTCCCCGCTCCCCCCCCCCCCCCCCCGGCTCCCGGAGACAGCAAAGCACCTGATGGTTCAACCAGCCTGAAAACACACCACCAAAATGTAAACCACACACTCCAAAAGTAGCAGAACCACATTTGAAAGAAAAATAAGGCAGAAAAGAAAAATAAATAGTTTGTGAACCGTCTGGAGGATGTTGTCCTCGGTCGCATTGTTTGCTGGCACTATCTTCTTCCTTCCCTGCAGACCCTTGAGCTCATATTCAGGGTCATTGCAACAGGAGGGCAGAGGGATCACATTGAGATTAATGACTGGAAGCTCTTTGGACTGAGCAGGAACATCCCAGAATATGACATAGGCACACAGCTCCTTCAAAGCTTCAGCTACCCTGGTTTAATCCTGACAGCATGATGATGTGGAGTTTGTACATTCCACCTGTGATCTCATTCATTTACTCTGGCTAATTCCCCGATTGTGTAGGTGAGTTGAGAATTGAGAATAATTCATGGAAATACAAGGAGAATAAAATGGAACCAGCGTGGGTTTAGTGTAAATGGGTGATTGATATTTGGCATGGACTTGGCCAGTGGATAGTCCTGTTAGTGTATTGGATGACTCTAAGGCAATAGTCCAGTCTGTGTTTGGTCTCTCCATTGTAGAAATAGCCACATGGTGGTCAATAGTTGTGGAAATAAATCCCATTTTCTTGTGGAGAGGCTAATTAGGGCCCTGGATGTTGGGAAGATAGAAGATAATATTATACGTGCTGCATCTCCTCCAGTAAACAATCCATTAATAACAGATAACTGACATGTCTAAATGAGGTGGATTGGGAGATAAGTATTGGTTGAGAAAACAAGGTTCATGTTCCTGCTTCTTTTCCAAATGGTATCATGGAATGTTCTAAGGAAACACCAGGCTTTTTAAGAGTAAGTAAAGCAGATGAAGGGTTAGTCTAAAACAAGAATTTCTTGAAAGAAATACTGTTGAACAAGTAATCTGGGGATTTTGGATACTATTGTGTACTGTTTGTTCAGTTAACTCATTATTATTCTTTTTTTACCTTGGTGAGATTGTAATAGACAGAACTGCTCCCATCCTCAAAGACGACTGTGAGAGAGACTATAGTCTGGTGCTTATATACAGTTCAACCAAAGAAAGAACCTGAGGAGAGACCTAAAGGAGAAAATGCAGTCTGAGTTCCAAAACAAAGTTCAAAGTACATTTATCCAAGTAGGTATACTATATACAACCTTGAGATTTGTCTCCTTACAGGCAGCCACAAAACAAAGAAATCTTATAGAACCCATTAAAAAAAAAGACTGTGAAACCCAACATGAAGAAAAAAACACAAATCCTGCAAACAATAAACAATAAAATAAACAAGTAACTTTCAGAGCTGAAGTTCATGGAAGGTAGTCCACGGCCACGAAGCCAGTCATCACTGCAGCTGATCCAGAAGCCTTTTAGTTGCTGACCACAACTTCAGTTCAGTGCAGAGATGAGTAACTTCATGGAGCAGTGAGTTCAATGCTGGTCAGTTCCTCTTCTCTGGCCCCGACACCCCGACACCCTGACACCCTGATTTCCAATCTGTCTGCCGCTGAAATCGGCCAAACCGCGGGTTATTCCTCACTTTCAGACCTGGAACCTGCCACATCGATATACTTTCTGGCCTGGGCCCTACCAGCTTGATTCAGTCCATACCCACCACACCACAACCATCCTGCATCTTTGAGACTTCAGTTCACACCACAAGAATGCCGGAAGCTCAACTCCTAAAGGGAAGTCACAGGATATTGATTGCGGAGATCATTTCCAAGAAAATTGTGACTAATAATAGTGAATAGTTTTATTTGCTGCCAAGAAGTCATCTCTGTGCTTCACCAGCATCATCTTAAACCGTAATATAGTATATGGAGATCCTGAATCTGATTGAGGACACTAAAATTGGTGCCTTACTCCAACTAAACAAGGTTGCATTCAAAGTGGAATGGAATGTTCTACCCAATCATAAATATCTGCAGCCATCATTTCTTGCCTTTCCATGTTGTATGTGATCAAAGTACTGGCTATTTGTATGAACAGCATGCCATGAAGTGACTATATCTCATTTGCAGACTTCCCTTGGCAATATATTGGCATCTGTAGGAGGCATCATGAAAGACTTCTTTCCAAATATTTGGGGGTAAATTCAGACCAATTCTCAGGAAGGATTTCAGAGGAGTGGACTGGAACATTTCTTAAATGGTGCTTGAGTCTTCCAATAGCAGCATACACACATTACTAGTAAGCTGCTCATACGTTTTGGTGATGTAGTGTAATTGAACAAGTTCAGACAATATGAGCTCTCATTAGTTTAAGAATTTAAATTTAATTCTAGAACTAGTCGGTTAGCATCATTGTAAATGTTTATGGTGCTGCTGAAATCCAATTTGCTCACAAATGTCCTGTAGCGAAGAAAGCAGCTATGTAAATACAGAACTAGAGTCAAATATCCTACCTATTCTGGCTGACCTTTAACTCCAGCTCTATATCAATGTGGCTAGCTCCTAACAGCTCTCTAAGTTGCCTTAGCAAGCCACTTAGTAGTATCAGTTCAACATGAGATAAATAAAAAATATCAGTGTGGTAGAGGCTCACGTGTTCATGAAGGGAATTTTTGAAAAGACAATCCAACTGCTTTTCAAATAAATAACACTGCAAAAGTGACAGAATAAACCACAACCTTTAAAGACTTTTTTTGTTCTCTAATGTACTCTTCTCCCTTGAGCTTTTGCATCACTGGACAGAAGTTGTAGTTGATATAAGATGTACCTATATGAGAGGGTATAGGCACAGAGCTTTCTTGAAGTCTCTTTACAAAATTCTTGTGATTAAGTGGGACTACCCAAAGGTACCACACATACAACATTCTTTTCTTACGTTCAGTGTCATGTAATCCACTCAAGAGAAGAGGGAAAGTCCCTTCCAGGCTTATCATCAGAACTAATTGGACATCTGATACAAAGCAGTCAGCAGCCGATGACTGAAAAGACTTTAAGATCTCTGGAAAGCATTTTGTCTAGGCCTCCTCCAGGAAGCATTGTGAAGGCATAATATGAAAATATATCAATTAAACATAGTCTGTAAAACTTAAATTTAATTCTTCAAATACACTATAATGGTTCTATTATTCTAATAATATTCTATTATTTCACACCATTTACTTCACAACACCAATCCTTATATAGACTCTTGTTAAAGTCACTGGTGAATCACTGGAGTTAATGTATGATTTTCACTATTAAAGTTATCGAAGAATCAGAATTCCCTTCTGCTTCATACTATAAATGCATATATGTACATTCTGGAAGCCTGACTTTACAGTGAACATACTATCTAAAGATGAATTGATATTATCAAATGGCAATATTCAACGAACCATCAAAAGGTGATCATACACCAACATAACAGAAATTCACTGTCTTTTCAGTCACAGAACCAGTTTGAAAGATCCTAAACACCATCTGATGTCAGTTCATGTTCCATTCAATCAAGAAACAAAGTGTTAGCGTCACTCATGTACAAAATCTGTTCTGATTGGGGGTACACCTCAAAGACACTGGGTTACTCTTCAAAGGATTTCATCAACATTTGGCCTTTTGGGAGGATGTTGTCACCTTTTACTATAATTGTTTATTTTCAACATTTTGGGGATGAGATAGGACTACTTAGTATAATTATTATCAAACAATGATAACCAAATACAGGTGGATGCTATTGAAATGAAGCAGTCTTTTTCTTCATGAGCAGACTACTTGAATTTCTCTTTGGCCATCTTCAGTATGTGGCTACTGCAACACTGGTCCTTCTCTCTACATTCAGTTGATTGAAATTGAACTGAATGACATGAGATGATTGAATCTGACTGCCAAGGCTCCTGTATCCATTGACCACAAACAATCATCTGAATTTCTTCAAGGTTCTGAAGATTTTCTGTCTTTGAGGAAATTTACATCTAAATGTACAGTCTATCAACATTTTTGCTGATAATTTTGCTATATTCAGTTTTTTTCTGTCCAATTCTGTCCATTTATGTGAATTTGCACATTTGCCCTGAAGTGTCTGGTCTGATGCTGTACTGTTTCTCTACCACCTATCGTTGCTTGGCGGCATCCATTTTGATCTCCATCATGAAATTTCCCTGTAAAAGGCTATTTGCTAATCATGTGGCACAATGCATTCACTTGCAGTGTGTAATTTATTATTAGAGGAACAGGCCTTCAGCAGCAATTAAACCATTGCTTTCTGGTCCCTTTCTCCATGATAGGTTTTTTTTCTAACTAAGGGAAATTGGTTCTCACTCCAGACTTTGCAGACATTTTTATCTTTTATCATCCTTATATTGGGTATCCCATGGTCTTAGATTAATTGTAATTGCTTAATTCCAGTATTACTTATCCAATTATACCCAGATCATATTTCTAGTAATTTCCTTTACATTTATCTGGAATCTGCTTTCTTTACCTGAAAGCTTCCATGGAAAATATCATCAACAGACATCCTAAGACTATTAATTCCAATTCTGACATTTTGGTCCTTGGCTCCCTCTTGTGCCAAAGTAAGGCCACCCTTAGGGTGGAGGAGCAACACTTTATATTCCATCTGGGTAGCCTCCAACTTGATGGCATGAACATCAATTTCTCCCTCTGGTAGAATAAAATTACCCTGCTCTTCCCCTCTTCCCCTGTTCCTGCTCTGATATTTTACCTCTTCTCACCTGCCTATGATTACCCCTGGGTCCTTTCCTCCTTTCTATTCCCATAAGGTCCACTATTAGATTCCACTATCTCTTATTAGGTTCCTTCTCCTCAATCCTTTGACCCTTCTCAACCACCTGACTTCACCAATCACTTTCCAGCCAGCCTCTCATCCCTCCCCCAACCTTTTTATTCTGGCATCTTCCCTCTTCCTTCTCTGTCCTGAAAAAGGTTATCGGCCCAAAACTTCGACTGTATATTCATTTCCATAGATGCTGCCTGACCTGCTGAGATCCTCCCAACATCTGCAGGCTTTCTTGTGTTTATGATTTGACCAATTGTGACTGAACATCTCTGGGATGTTCAACAGGGAGAGAAATCCTAACTTAAGGCATCATGCTTTGGTGAGCTGTGACCTATTGTGTCCATCACAAAGTTCCAGATTTTGTACCTGTGCACTCTCTGTAAATAACACATAAATAAATAAGGGCTGCCCAAATACTTACAGTGCTGTTCTTAGGCACCCAACACACAGGTGGACATGACTTCCCTCGACTTCTTTCTTGAATGCATGCATGGACCAAGGATGATGAAAAGTTAGTGATATTGCTAGAATCTGGCGTAACAACTAACTAAGAGTAGTTGCACGTTAATTGACAATTTTTCCTATCGTGATTGCTCTCCATTAGCAGCCATGATAATCCCAACATCAAAGAGATTCTGTTCACCTTCCCTACTCATATTACAACACCACTCATAACTCGACATCCTCCACGAGAATCATGGAGGGCTTTACACACAGATATCTCTGACATGTCTTCATTCCTGAACCATCTACCATAGTTGATAAATCTATTCCTCACACCTCCACTCTCACCTGCCTCTCATCCCGGATAGAGAAAGAATAAACTTCACCTTCTACCTCAGTAACCTTCACCTTCAGTGCATTATCCTTCACAAGTTCTGTCACGTTTGACAAGTTTCCACCACCTGAATTATCTTTCCTCTCCTTCCTTCTCAGCATTCCAGAAGGACCATTCCCTTTGAGCTCGCTGGTTCATTTTTCCATCTCCACCCAACACTCCCCTCCACGCAGAACAACTCTGCAACCACAGGCAATGCTACATCCAATCATCCAAGGACCCAAAGAATCCTTCAGGCAAAAGAGCAGTTCATTTCTGTTTCATGGTGGGTATGTAGCCAAGCAGTAGCTGAAATGCTCCTGCGCATATAGTCATAGTTGCCGTGCAGCTGGTAATTTCTTTTATATAATGTTAATATAAAGTGTGGTGCAACTTTCAGGCTGTGTAAAACATTTTCTGCCCAGAGCAAAGATTGGTTCATGTAGCTGTGTAAAAATGTAAGAGGGGACATTGGCTCACTGTCTGGTCTCCTGTAAAATGAAGAGAATGGTCACAGGTTGGGGCTGCTTTGTGGAAGCAATTGCATTCAATCCCCAGGAACAACCTTGAGGTTCTGGTGGCCTAACACTTCAATTCTCCACTACACTCCCACTCCAACTTACCTGTCCATCACTTCCCACTCTACCACAGTAATGTGCAACCCCTGTTTGAGTAATAGGCATGTCATGTTATGTATATAATATCAATAATATCAGTAATATTTGAGTAATATTGTAAATATATTGTTTGATTAAGCATTCTTTGTTGTTTATATAATTAATTACGGGTTATATGTAAGAGTACGTGAATAGCATACATCAAACAAATTGTATTACAATTGTGGTTGGGCTCAAAGGCAAAGCTTGCAAAAAATGCAACAAAGTGGGAAACATACAAAGAGTGTGTTGGCAGACAAAAATAAATGGGCTGCACAGGGATGAGAAAAAGTTGAAAAGTCTGGTTGCAGTTCCAAAAAGAGGACTAATCTGCATGCTGTTGATGAAAAATCTGAGAATGAGAGTGGTTATGATTCCAGCAATAACCAACCTCTTAAAGCACTTCATCACCTTAGATGTGAGTGCGACTGGACGATAGTGCTTAGGGCATTTCACCCTGCTCTTCTTGGGCACTGGTATGATTGCTTCCCTCTTGAAGCAGGTGGGAAATTCTGACTATAGCAATGAGAGATTGAAAATTTCTTTGAACATGTCAGTTGGTTTAAACAGGTATTCTGAGCCCTACCAGGTCCACCATTGGGATCTATTGCCTTGTGAGGGTTCACATTCTTGAAAGACAGCCTGATGTTGGCTTCTGAGACAGAGATCTCAGGGTCACCGGCTATTGCAGGGATCCTCGTAGCAGTAGCAGTTCTCCCTTACTAAGCATACATAAGAAGCATTGAGCTCATCTGAGCGTGAAGCATCACTGTCATTCGTGATAAAAACACAAAATGCTGGCAGAACTCAGCAGGCCAGACAGCATCTATGGGAGGAGGTAGTGACGACCTTTCGGGCCGAAACCCACTCCTGATGAAGGGTTTTGGCCTGAAACGTCATCACTACCTCCTCCCACAGATGCTGTCTGGCCTGCTGAGTTCTGCCAGCATTTTGTGTTTTTATTTATTTCCAATATCTGCAGATTCACTCGTGTTGCCTTTGAATTCACTGACATTTGTGATGTTAGGTTTTGCTTTATAGGAAGTAATAGACCGCAAGCCCTGCCAGAGTTGACATGTAACCTATTCCGAACCTGACCCCAATCAGAATGGTTCGTTTGCTCCATAAGTCGTACCTGGCTTCTTGGATCACCAGACTTACTATACCAGAATCCTGCCAAATCTGGCTACTCTGCTCCTCCACTTGAACTCATTACTACAGATTTGGAAGAAATGGCAATGGAGAAAGCAGTGTGAGATGGCTTTCCAAAACACAAAGGAAACGGTGATGTCAGAAGGTATACACCCACATTATGATCTGCATCATCCAGTGAAGCTTGCCTGTGATGCCTTGCCTTATTGTTACAGGTGCAGTCATGTCACATGTTACGAGTGATGGAAGTAACTAGATTTTACTTTACGTTTCTTTGCCACCCCAGAGTAAAACTACTCACATATTGGCAGAGAGGCCTTAAGTTTTGTCTGAGGTGTAAAATATTTCAACCAGTACTTGTATGGGAGAGAGTTTACCCTCATTACTGATCAACAACTCTAGAGTCCATTTTCAATCCCTAAAATGATTGGGTGGCTTCACCACGGTGATGAGGAATGTTATTTGTGTCATTGGCAAGGAGGAAATTAATGTTGGTGATGGGACAGTAGTTAGGAAGGCCAGGAGTGACAAAGGATTTTCCAGCAGAAAGTTAATGATATAAAAGTTGCAAAGGAATGTGACCGTCTCAATTGTAAAGGAATTATTTAACAAAACGGCTAGCAGAGAGACTGAGGAAAATGAGATTATGAAACTTGGTACTCAACAATGTAATGAAAATGGCCACAATGTTTGAGTATTAAATTTGTTTGGCCATTTTCCAACCATTTACTGAAAAGACATAATGGACCTTTGAATGTGATTTGGCTGTACGTGAAATGCAAAAATATCAGATATGGAAAATATTGTCATATTCTAAGAAAAATTAGAGGCAAATTATCCATCATCAGAGGAAGAAGTACATTTAATTTTCTTTTCTGCAATCTGTGTAAAGTCCACAAACCTAAGTTGGGTAAAAGTAGCCATTTAAAGACATTTTCATTGCAACATTAGTCATTCACATGTGTGATTACTAGATAAGTTCAGTAACAAAAGCAAATATTTTATACTGAAATTGTTAAAATATTTACTCAAAGAATCTCATGTAGTTTCCTAACATCTCTCTTGTGTCAATGATCTCATTAATGTTTACATTGTCATTTTTATCTCCGAAAGGATTTACACTACAGCCGTGTTATCTCCGCCTGGTTAAAATATTACTGAGAGTCAAGTGAACTCATTTACTGTGACAGAAATTCAGAACTGGCAGCTGTTCGAAACTTGTTAAATTTAAAGTTCACAGAGTACGGATAAATATTGTCTTTAATCCATGCTGTTAAAATAATTCCACGTGGAACAGAACCATATGTAAGAGTCATATAAAATGCATCCAAAAGATATTTTTGGCTCATTTTCTATTCTACATCCTAAAGATGTTGTCGGCCCACTGGGGGAAGACTTCCTCTTGCTGTTATTTTTTAGTGACTTGATCAACACTGGGGTCTCTGGTTCTATCAGAACCTGAGACATCCTCTGCTTTATATTAACGTGCTGTTGACTGCAGGGTTCCTACATGTCTGATGAAGGTACCTCAGTTTTAAACTGGCTTCAGGCTAAACTTCCTGCACAACAACTAGACTGTACTATAGCTGAGCTCAGAGTTACTGCCAAAAGGGAAAGGTACTTGCCAATTTTTATTTTAAATTTCCAATTATCTTTCTTCCTCTTTTCCAAAGGTGTTTATCTGTGTGAACAGTCAAAGCAATTGGGCAGGAATAGACCTGTTGTCCATCAAGACTGCCACTATTCCCCAATGAATAGAGTGTCAGATTTGTGCTTTACCTGGCGTCCACTGCCCTGATACTCTTTGATACCTCGCACAACTTTGCGCTCCATGTGGCTGAGACATGAAATCTCCTGATAAAGTCACCCATGCTGCTTTGAAGGCAGAATTAGTTGGAATGTCTTGACAGCCTGAGCAAGTTTTTTGGGCATTGGTCAGTGAAGGCCACCCATTAACTTAGCATGGTAGGCATTTATCATCACGGCTTTTAATCATTTCCTCTTTCTTCAACAGAAGGACGTTCTGTCAATCCAGACACTAGTCTTACCAAAACTTCTTCATGGAGCTTCTGAAGCCAAAGTTTAAGCGGGCAATACATCACCTACCCTGCTGCCTGACTGGCCGATTGATCCAGTTTTTCAAACTCCCGGTACAAAGAACGTCCATGGGCTCATCAGCTGCCACACTTGTCCTTTGAGCCTGATTGAAATTAAACCTTACCCAAGTTCAGCAAATGAATGGGTAGCAATGCTAGTTCACAGAAAAATAAGATGACATTTTTATTTAATTTAACTCACTTTACATGGATTTAATGGTTTCAAGTGTTTGTGAGTGCTTTGCTTTAAATTTGTTGAAGAAATGATCATTTCAACTTATGTTTTTTCTCTCTATGTTTTAAGACCTTTTAGGTCTTTATGATCCTGGGATGACAAGACAGGCAGTGATCACAGGACAAGGAAACACCAATTCTATTGGATATTTCCACTTCTTCTCGTCTATGGCAATCAATAGTTACCTGATTCACTGAGTCAACAGTAATTTTTATGCTTTCCTGCCTGACTTTAATTTCGTGAAATGATAAAGCACAACGTAAGTGTGCTTTTCCCTATACGTAACAAACTCCTTTGTAAGCACAAGGCAAATTATCAGGCCAGAACCTTCTGGAAAGTGCTGGAAATTCTAGATAGAATCACAATTATTTCTTCGCGTAAGCACTGTCATCTTTAGGATTCCTATGTAAAAGGGAAGTCCTGAACTGATTTGCTACTATTTGCCAATGACTTTGTCATCGTGCTCAACCAAGACTGTGAGTATAAACAATACCTGATACAGATTGCAGTGGCATTCCTTCGTTGGTCACTTGCCTAATCTTCAAGCGAACCTACAGGAACAGAAGTGGGGGAAGATTGACAGTGCATCCAAAGAAAATACCTTCAAAGTGAGATCAGTTTCAGACAATCCATTCCACAGAGCTGTAATCTATTCTGTCCTGCAGAACTTTGTACTCCATGTGGATCCAGACACAAGTTTTCCAGATGAGGTAACCCATGCTACTTTGGAGACAGAGCTACTTGGAACAGTTTATCAGCACAAGCAAAATTAATTTTGTGCATGAGATAATACTGAGCAAGTGTAGCCTTGCATTGGGGATTAAGAAAGTAAAGTTAGCCTTGAAGACCTCCTTGCTATATTCCAACTTCCCCAGTTTAACTCCAAAGCTGAAATTCCTCATTCCTGGAACCATTCCATCAAATTCATTCCCCACTCTCTTGGCTTTCTCATCCATTGCTGCTGGGCTCTAGTTGCATCAGCTCTGTTGCAAGCTACTCCCCATATCTCATTCCCCTCTTCACATCACTCCACCATCTAAAGTTGTTATGCACCTGTTGCACCAACCTCTTGCAATTTAGGCTTCATTGCTACTTCAGCCATTCATCAAAATGGAGCAAGCCTTGTGCAGGAACTAAGCCTCAGCAGATGGATCCTGAGGACTGGTCCCCAAAGCTCTCTAATGGACATATGATCACAAGTTACAGAATTAAAATATTTTAAACTCATTTTTAAAAAATCACCATTGAGAACATCTACCATAAACGCTGCCTGGGCAAGGCAAAAAGCATTATCAAGGATGCATCTTACCCTAACCATGGACTTTTTACTCTCCTCCCATCCTGTAGGCACTACAGGAGCCTCCACTCCCGCACCAGCAGGCACAGGAAGAGCTTCTTCCCCGATTCTGTGACCCTGCTGAACCTCACATCACAGCACTAAGCAGTATTGCACCCATATTGTACTGTCTCAGTACTTCTATATTTGTGTGCTGTAGCACTTACTTTTTATTCACAGTTATTTTGTAAATAACACTATTCTTTGCATTTCCGGCGAGATGCTAACTGCATTTCATTGGCTTTGTATCTGTACTTGGCACAATGACAATAAAGTTGAATCCTATCTAATCTAAAAATGCTTCCACCTGATATAAATTAACCAGAAATATTAATATTAAATAAAACGGAGAAAAAAGACTCAGTGAATGAATAAGCTCTTCTCAGGCTTCCATCCAGGTATGGGTCTTGATTAATGTTTCGTTGACAAACTCTGCCATCTTCTTCAGAGATTATACCTGGGTACATCTAGTCTGGTGGTATTTACACCCTTGTAGTCCATACCTCCTGATTGGTTAGTCCTCATCCAATCAGGTCTCAGCTCTCCCACCCTGTTTACAATTGAACTTCAGTTCTTGTTTAGAGCAAGACCTTCATCTTCATTAAAATTCTTTTTCTCCATTTTTATTTCAATGGCCATTGGTGTGGCATAGTAGTTTTGTGACATTGAAGACAATCTTATGGCCAATGCGAATGCAGTGATGTGCAAACACTGATTTCTCCAAGTAACTTAAAAGGGCTGAGAGAAAATCCAGGAAACCTAACAATAAGGAGAAACCTATCACTACTACCTGCCTTCCCTACATTTCCACTGTTTCTGGAAGGATTGCCAAGATCCTGAAGAAAAACCAGATTGATACCATCCTTAAACCTGTAAGGAAGTTCTAATCACAGCTTATGCAGATCACAGATGACCTGGGACTCAGGTTGGTGGCATTTACAGGATTCCCAGACAGGATGCACAGCGGAAACCTGCATCAAGGAGCATGGGAGGAGGGAGAGCGGTGACCTCATTGGATGAGGACTAACCAATCAGGGGGGATGGAATACAGGGGTATAAATACCACTGGATTAGACATGCCCAGATAGCTTCCCTGAAGAAGATGGCAGTGTTTATCATTGAAATGTTGGTTTTAATCGATACTTATACCTGACTGGAAGCCCAAGAAGAGTTTAGTCATCATGTATGCTGGAAAGCACTAGTTCCATTTTTTAATACTCAGTGAAGTTAATTTCCAAGAAATACCAATATTTTCATTCAAATAAATACAGTAAAGCTGTATGGCTGTCATAAAGCTGAGGGCCAAAGCTGCCAGATAACATATCTAAGAACCAGCCTAGTGCCTGGTATCACTGGCTGTTCAGAAGAATGAGAGGAGATCTTACAGAATCATATACAATTATGAAATGGATAGATAATAGAGGCAGGAAAGTTGTTTCCACTGGTAGGTGAGACTAGAACTCGGGGGCATAGCCTCAAGGTTCAGGGAAATAAATTTAGGACAAAGGTGAGGAGGAATTGCTTTTCCCAGAGGGTTGGTGAACCTGTGGAATTCTCTGCTCAATGAAGCACTGGAGGCTACCTCAGTAAATATATTTAAGACAAGATTGGATAGATTTCTGCATAGTAGGGGAATTAAAGGTTATGGGGAAAAGGCAGGTAGGTGGAGATGAGTCCATGGCCAAATCAGACATGATCTTATTGAATGCAGAGCAGGCTCGATGGGCCAGATGGACTACTCCTGCTCCTGTTTCTTAAGTTCTATCAGAATTCTATAGCTCAGTATCTTTTGACTTCAATATGGAAGTAAGGAATACTCAGATGTGCATAGAGGTATTACCCAACACTTCTCCATGGAGTTCAGTCCAATAAGGTACTAGCTGTAGGCACTATTTTTCCATAGATTTACAATCCTAAACAAAACAACATAGCAAAAATGTTTAAACATAGCTTATTCAAGTTGCTGAATCAGCTTGATGAAGCTAGAGGTCAGTGGGAACGGGTGGGAAGGCTACAGAGAGGGTGGGGAATGGATGTCGCATAATGGTTCCAGGGATGAGGAATTTTAGTTCTGGGTTTGATTGGGGAAGCTGGAGCTGTAGCAACGAAGGCTGAAATTTGTTTGGTCTTCAAGATCATGATGGGTTTAGAGAGGGTAAATAGAAATAAATCACCATTAGTGGCTGCTTTAAAGAAAAGGATGTTAAGTTGAAGAATGGAAGAAAATATGACTTTCTTATGCTGGGAATGGTGTCAAGCTGGAATTTATTGCTTGTAAAGACTTTGAAAGGGATTTGGAGAGCCGCCTGAGGGAAATTGAATTGCAGGGCTTTGGCATATAAAGCTGAACAGATTGCGATACAGGGAGCTGACATAGACCTGATAGGACAATCAGTACTCATCTATGTAGCAATAATTCGATTATCTTGATCCTAGAGTAATGGTGGAGGCTTAGTTCTTTGCATTAGAATTTCAATATTGCCAGTACCAGGAATGGAAATCAGCACCTCTGTAACAGCATGAATTCCTCTAGGCCAGGGGCTCCCAATCTTGGAGGGGTGGGGGTGGGAGTGGGAGTCCCTTGCTTAATAGTATTGGTCCACGGCACAGAAAAGGTTGGGAACCCCTTCCCTAGGCTGAAGCTGTCTGAAAAATCACCAGCAGAAATAAAATTCTGCAGATGCTGGAAATCAGAACTAGAAGCTGATGGCCTGTTGAGAGAGAAACAGAATTCCACAGCTCAGGTCAGTGACCTTTCACCAGTTCTGGTCATGCAGGGAGCAGAATGCTGATATCCTATTACAGTATCTCCCGGGACCGCTGGAGATTGGGACCTAAACTTTCCCAACAATGTTTAACTGGGTAAGTACAGCAATGACCATGCAGACAAATCTATTGCTGTATATATACACAATTGGGTAAACAGTTAAAGCTCGTGCTGAGGAAGGTCTCAAAGTTCAAAGTAAGTTTCTTATCAAATCTTGCCCTGTGCTGCATATTTCTCTAAAGCCTATGATTGAATTCAAAGGTGCAATTCACTGTGGAACAAAAAAATGAGAAATCAGTTAGGTATCAATCAACATTAGTGGTATAGTTTACTTTGATTTCAAATATAAATTTCAGGGTCAGGATGTTCTCCTGGATTAATTTACATTCTATAATGACATTTAAGAATTTTGCATTACTTATTTATCAATTGTCATGTGGGTTGCATGAAAAGTATCTGTTCGTTTTCATCTTGTTTCTGCTGAGATTTCACGCTGCTACTCTTCTTTATTTTAGATAATGAAATTGCCACAGGATTTCTTTCCAGACTGTCACAGTTAAACCTGAACTCACACCACCGATGCTGAATCACTTTGCTTCCCTGTTGCACTAGCAAGAATTGCATGCTTCGACAGTGAAACAGACTTTGCAAATTTGCCATTTAGCTGTAATTTCAGGACATGGATAAATAAATATTCATAACTGTTACCACCAATAGCTCATTAGCTCTGAGAAAACTCAGATAGGAGGATTATTACTGGCCCTGACTTTGCTGTCACTTCACACCTGGTTATTCTGACAGCAAAATCTGCTTTACGAGCCAGTCACAATATTCGGTTGCTCATATAGACTCCCTCCCCACAAAACCACACGGTATAAAATTGCACATCGACTATTTTGAATATAGTTCCTTAAGACTATCATGATCAGATGGTTTACAAATGATATCTAAAAATGGTGAAGTACGCTGTTAAATCATCCCACACAACCTCTGCCCCCTCCATTTTAATGTAGGTGTCACCTTTATATTTTGTCAATTGTCAGCTTCCATCTTAACCTGGTCTCTATTAAACATAACCTTCAGAAATCTTTGGTTGAAATAATTTACCTCTTCAAATGAACACCAGTGCTTTTAAGTCAATAAACTGCAAAACCCTGTACCTGCCTGTAATTATGATTGTTGTTAAATGTTTTATTAGAGACAAGAAGGAGCTATTGTACCAGTTTTGGTGTTTACTCCAAAAAAAAATTGGCTGAAGCGGAAATATTATGAAACTCACTAATAAAGAACTTGACTGAAACAGCTTAAAGAATGCCATTGTGAATGGATTCAAAGCTTTGGCCTTCTTATTGTTTTTCTAATTCTCTCCCTCTTCTCATGAAGCTATTAAGTCCTGCTGGGACTCATGTCCAGAGGCACAGTTGAACATCTTGTAGCGCATACAGTTCATTATTCTTTGCATGCAAGCCTGCAATTCAGAGACCCTTGTAACAGTTACCACTGGTGTTGATACCAGACCAATAGCACATATAGGAGCATCTACCTTTACTGTAACCTTATACTTTTTGTCTTAAGCAGACCCTCAAGGTCAAGTGTGATTTACCTCCAACCTTGATGACTGAGGCTGAAGAGATGATGATTCTGCACTGACATAGACATGCTCTGAGTCTTGATGACTGGCTCCTCTCCTGTAGGAGTTTTGTTGGAGGCGATATTCAGCAATACTGCGAGGAAAACCGAGGCAACGTCAGGGTGATGGGATGAGGACACAGTCATGGAGAGGAGCTTTTCTAAGTGCTTATTCCAATGGGTGCAGCTTGCCTCTTTAGCCTTTGACAAACTCTCCTCTGCTCTTAGCTTGGGTATTTGTGTTATGGAGAATCCTTGCATATTAACAAGTAATATTCTGTGTTTGTTTCTTTCACTGCCTGCTTTTTAGGTTAAGGTTGCCTGTAGTGCAGTTTCTTTTCCATGGAGTTGTGCTGGAGCTAAGTAACACAAAATTAATTGAATTTAGGATTCCTGTTCATTTCCATCAAACCAGGTTTTGTGATGGAGATGTGACATGAGGCCTAGGCGAGGATGGTAAGAGCCCGAGTGCTGGAGTATCCGTGACTGGAAATGAGACATGATTTCAAGAGTGAGACAGGAGCAGGGTTCTTGATTAGATCCTAGATGAGAACCTGGCGAGACTAGGCGAGAATCCAAGTGAGACTGAAACCCTAAACACAGCTACAGACTGAAACAAAGTTGAGCTGACGATTGAATCCCAAACCTAAGTGCAGGTGCTCTTTAAATATCCAACTTTTAGCACCGAAACATGACCGCCAATTAGAGGAGCAGGCCAGATTCTGTAAAGGAACTGCACCAGCTATTGATACCCCGGAGAATCGGGGCATCGTACTGTAACAAGAAAAGCAAAGCATCACTTTACAGTTATTGATGCTAGTCCTGATGTGGGTGTTGTGGATGACATAATATAAACGGCGCCAGGGCTTAGACGGGAAGCTGCTGCTGTTAAGTTTTGTGCTTGTCTCTTTGAGAAAACAGGACGTCGTGGTGAAATGTAGAAACATAAAGAATGGATGAAGCAATAGGTCCTTTGGATCCATGTTCTGGGATTCATTATGATTAATGGGTGATTGTTAATGTCAGTACATTCTTTTAGCAAAAGGAATCAGAGTCAGTTTATTATTATTGACATAAAAGTTATATAAGCTACAATAATAAATGAATAAACAAAAAAAATCAAACCTTCCTAAATTCCTAATGAAGTATAGCTGCTGGTGTGTGTGCCATTTTCATGATTGTATCAATGTTTTGGACATTATTTCTACTTCCTTCATGAATATACACTCGGTGGCCACTTTATTAGGTACACCTGTAGACCTGATCATTAATACAAATATCTAATCAGCCAATCATGCTTCAGCAACTTGTTACAGAACAACATTCAATCTTAGTTAAGAGCTTCAGTTGTTGATCAGACCAAACATCAGGATGGGGAAGAAATGTGATCTAAGTGACTTCAAAGCACGTTTATTATCCAAGTATGTATACCATTTACTGTACAACATTGAGATTCAGCTTCTTGCAGGCAGCCAAAAAAAACAAAGAAACACAATAGAATTCATGAAAACCCCCACACCATAAAGACTGCCAAACATTCAACGTGCAAAAAAAAAGAAAGAACAAATTGTGAAACAATCAGGAAGAAAACAAATGACATGCAGAGCTTGAACGTCAGCATCCACAAAAGTGAGCCCACAGCCACGGAGCCAGGTTCAGCACTGCGAGGAGTGCTGGTGGCTGCAGGATGCATTTGCAGAGACAGTTCAGCACTTCAGTGTGTAACACCTTACTGAGTAGAGAGCTGAGCAATGGATCATCCTTCACCCTTGGCCTTAGTTTTTCAAATCCGGTTCAGTGCTTAAACTGGCTGATCATCAGCTCATTTTCCACTCTTGGGTCTGGGTTCTGCCACTCCAATCTACCTGGAAATTTTGGTGCATTCCGAAGTCTGCTTCAGCAATGGCCACCACAGCTGTACCTGCTTTCTTGCGAGTCTAGCTCACTGAATCAATCAGGATACTGCAAAAAAACACCGGATCATACAGATGGTTCAAAAGCACGCTTTCCAAAGAGAAATTCCAGGCTGCAGACTGAAGTGAATGTAGCACCGATAAAGTATATTTTGTGGAATAGTTAGTAGTTTTGTTAGCTTTCCACAAAATGTCACTGTGTCTCACCAGCACTATCTTGGTCCTTTGACCATTGAATGATTGTTGGTGCCAGGTGGGCTGGGTTGAGTATCTCAAAAACTGCTCATCTCCAGGAAATTTCACACACGGCAGTCTTTAGAAATGACAGAGAATGGTGCAAAAAACTTAAAAGACATCCGGTCAGTGGCAGTTCTCTAGGTGAAGGTGCCTTGTTAATGAGAGATGTCAGAAAAGAATGGCCAGACTGGTTCAAGCTGACAAAAAGGTGACAGTAACTCAAATAGCAACATGTTACAACAGCGGCTGGGAGAAGAGATTCACTGAATGCACAACATGTCAAACCTTTTAGTGGATGGGCTACAGCAGCAGAAGACCATGAACTGCATACTCAGTGGCCATGCTGTTAGGTACAGGAGGTATCTAATAAAGTGGTGACAGAGAGTATTTAATGACTGTGCTTTCATTGACTTCTGTTTTAGAAAACTCTCCAGATCCTCCAATGTCCCTTCCCGGTTCAGTGGTAAAATTTACCGATGATAGGTGTTGCTGAAAAGCCCGAATATACAAATATTAAAAATTTAACCTTCCTCACCATTCTTAGAGTGCAATCATGAGAACTCCTTTAAAACTTATACTGTAGCTTGAAATTTATTTCAGAATTTTAAACCAGTTACCTAGTGATTGCTATTGTACAACTGGGGTCAGACACACACCTCTGTTAACAGTGTAGATATTGGAGATACAGCTTGCAGATTGTTCAAGGTGAAGTACTGTTAATACAGGAACTGGAACATAAAAATCTCTTTCAAGTAAAGTGATTATACTTCACTGCTAACTCACATCACTCCTTTATCTCCAGTGCAATTCGTTTTGTTTTCTCCCTCGTTCCTTTATAAATGTTTACTCTGTTGAATGTTTTGTCTGTATGGATAAGCTACTTGAGTCAGCCTGTGGGTTAGCTGGTCTGGTTATCAGTTCCTATTTTTATAAAAATCATTTTAACCATTTAATCATTATAACAATAAATCAAAATAACTTCATGTCTATCGGTAACGTGACAGACAATGATGAGAGGAGGTGGAAGAGTTTGAGTGCCCGGCCAACAAGCTTTTCCTCAATATCAGCAAGGTGAAGGAGATGGTTATTGACTTCAGGATAACTCACAGTACTCACATCCCTCTTTAAATCAGTGGCATAGCAGTGAAAAACTGCTAGCGTTTTCAATCTCCTGGGAGTGCACATCACACACAACCTCTTTTGGTCCCAGAACATATTCTACACCATCAAGAAAGCTCACCACACCTTTTACTTTCTGAGGAAGGTGTAGAAAGCTGGATTACGTGCATCAATTCTCATGTCCTTCTACAGATGCGGAGAAGAGAGATGCGTTAACAAGCTGGATCACTGCATGGTATGGAGACTGCACTGTGGTTGTCAGGAAGACTCTTCAGTGGTTAGTCAAAATTGCCCAAGGCATCACCCGCACCAGCCTAGGACAAGTATACAGGTGTCAGAAAAAGGCCAGCAATATCATGAATGATCCCAACCACCCTACTCATGTACTGTTTGTCTCACTTTCATCAGGGAGGAGGCTACATAGCTCCACGCCAGGACTAACAGATTCAAAAACAGTTACTTGCCCCAAGCAGTAAGGCTGATTAACACTTCCACCTACTAACCCACCCCACCGCACCCCCAACCACCATTACCCTGACAGAGTCACTTTATGTACAAATACACGGGTGCCCAGTGTCATTTTATGGACATACAATCTCATTGTTCTTTACCTTGTTGTGTTTTTTGTGCTGCATCGGATCTGGAGTAACAATTATTTTTTTCTCTTTTATACCTGTGTACTGGAAATGACTGAACAATAAAACCATAAGAGCATAAAATACAGGAGCAGAATTAGGCCATTTGGCCCATCGAGACTTCTCCACCATTTCATCATGGCTGATCCAATTTTTCTCTCAGTCCCAATCTCCCACCTTTTCCCCATATCCTTTCATGTCTTGACTAATCAAGAATCTATCAAACTCTGCCTTAAATATACATAAAGACTTGGCCTCCACAACTGCCTCTGGCACAGAATTCCACAGATTCACCACTGTCTTGAAACTTGAATGGAATCTAGCTCTGGCAGCACTTTATCACTTATAAATACACTGGGAAACTTATTTTCATCTGCAGGTTTTCTATTCCATTGTAAGGTACCAGTGGATACTAACTTCTGGCTCACAGTTGGCAAGTTGCATTATCTGTAAAGCAATTTTACCATTTTCATAAAGTGCATCAGCCAGGAACAGCCACGTTATGCAATTAAAGCTAATAGGGAACAAGTAGAGTCAGGAATTGTGCAAACACTATGAAGAACTGAAGCGAACATCTTTTCCAAAGTGATCGAACAACTTAATTGGTACTTTATCATAATCCCTGGAAATTGTTAATAGTCCTTAAAAATTGCAGGTGGACTGAATTAAGTTTAAAAAAGTAAGAAGATTATAGAACTCGAATGGTACTGGGAGATCAAAGGTTCTTATTGAATTTTTGGAAACATTGTAAGCTTGTAAATGAAAGCCTTCGGGACACTCCCAATAAAAGAATGAATCTGATTGGCATAACAATGCACTCAACCTTTTTTTTGAAATATTGCTGTGATCCTGTGAAGTAGTTCAGTTATCACAATAAGCATAGACATCCTGCTGATGCTGGAAATCTAGGGTAACACACATCAAAAGCGAGAGGACTATGTCCTGATGAAGGGTCTTTGCTCAAAACATCAACTGTTTATTCATTTCCATAGGTGCTGCCTCACCTGTTGAGTTCTTGCAGCATCTTGTGTGCGCTGCTCACTGTTCAGTGCGGGTGATGTCGTGGTGATTAAACATTTATGTCTTAAAATGAAAGGTTGCAATGGCCAATACACTGTTTCCAAATAATGTCACTTCCTCAAACACAACTCTACATTTCTACACATGAAATGCTTATGGTTATCATGACTGAAAGTTTCTGAGGTGTGTTCCTGTCTGGGTTGCTCCTGAAAGCAAAATACAGAAGATGTCAATCAATGACAAATAAAAGTGAAGTGCCCACAGCTTCTGTCTGCAAACAAGAACAACACATCCAGTATAAGACCATACAATCATAAAACAGAGGAGGAGAATTGGATTTGGCCCATTGAATCTGCTCTGCCATTTGATCATGGCTGATCTATGTTCCCTTTCAACCATATTTTCCAGCTTTCTTCCTGGAGACTTTGACGCCCTTTCTAATCAAGAACCTAGCTGCCTCTACTTTAAAGTTACCCAATGACTTGGCTTCCACATCAGTCTGTGGCAATGAATTCCACAGATTTACCAACCTCAGGCTAAAGAAATTTCTCCTTATTTCTTTTCTAAAGGGGTGTTCTTCTATTCTGAGGCTGTAAACTCTGGACCTAGACTCTCCCCCTATTGGAAACATACTCTGCAAGTCCGCCCTATCTGGGCTTCTCAATATTTGATAAGGTTCAATGAGATCTCTCTTCATTCTTCTGAAGTCCAGTGGGTACAGGCCAAGAGCCATCAAATGTTCCTCATACATTAACCTTTTCATTCTTGGGATCAACCAATGCCAGTACATCACTTCTCAGACATGTGGCACACAACTGCTCACGCTACTAGCATAGTGGTCTGGTTAATACCTTACAAGATGTCAGTATTACATCCTTACTTTTATATTCTAGCACTCTCAAAGTGAAAACTAATATGCATTTACCTTCCTTACCACTGATTCAACCTGCAAGTTAACCTTCAAGAATCCTGCATCAGGACTCCCAAGTCCCTTTGCAACTCTGTTTTCTGAAATTACCTCCCATTTAGAAAATAGAAACACCTTCATTCCTTCTACAAAGTACATGACCATACACTTTCCTACAATGTAGGTCACCGGGCAACCTCTGAGACCTCAGGGCTGATCTCCAGGTGCGATTGATAGGTACCTGCAGACAGAAGTCCCATCCACATGACTAAAGATAAGCTGTCTCATTTTTATTCAGATATATCTCCCCATTATGACAGATGTAACAATGGACTGGCTTCATTATTTCATTTGTTCTGGACATGTCCAAGTCTTGAAAAATACTGGAAGGAAGTATTTCAAACTTTTTCTGTAGTTTTTAAAGTAAATTTTAAACCAAACCCTTTGACTGCTTTATTCGGTATTGTTGGAGAAAAATTTGCACATTTTGGCTTTTATTTCTGTATAGCTAGGACGGCATTGTTGCTTAGGTGGAAGGATTTTGCTCTACCTACTCATGAAGCCTACTCATGACACTTAGCTCAATGGCTAAGTGATGTTATGTCATGCTGAAATTTAGAGAAAATTCCTTGTTCAATTTCTGAATCAAGACAAGACTTTCTAACATCATGGGAATCTTTTTTGAATTATATACTGTAATTTATAGTTTTTTTATTATGTATTGCAATATACTGCTGCTGCAAAACTAATTTTATGACATTATAAATGATATCAAACCAGATTCTGTCTCTGATGTTGCAGTCTGCAGGAATGCTACTCCCCAAGCTTCAGTAACAGGACAATGGGTAATTTTGATAGAAATTAATTTTTGTTGGCTTAGGGGTAAAGGACACAAATAGCAGAAAACTTAGAGGAACAATTAGATATGATGAAAAGGACAGAGAAAGGTTATTGAAATTGGTATGTACATAGTAGGTACAATTCAACAGAGAGAGAGAGAGAGAGAGAGAGAGAGATTATTTCAGTCAGAAGAAAGTGCTGAGAGAATATAATCTCCATTGTACAATGCCAAACAGATGCAAAATTTAAATGTGGCAGACGAAGTTAACCAGCTGGCATATGGGACCCTGGGCTGTCTAAATAAGGCACAGAAAAGGAAGTCATGTTAGAACTATATAAGGGACACTCTGCTCCACTTCAGCTGTACAATTGTTCAATTCAGAGCACTGAGAAGGTTTTAGGGGAAGTTCCAAAGATGTGACTTTATCCTTACAAGGAGAGACTCATAAAGTTGGAAGTTGTTTACTTAGAACCAAGATGAGTAAGGAGGTTTGATTGAAGGGTTGAAAATTATCAACAGTTTAGATACCAAAGTAAAAGGAAACTGGTGCCAATGCCTTCAGGCTCAATAACAAGTGGATACAGACTTCAGATAGTTAGTCAAATAATCACATGAAGAAAAACACACACAAATTGCTGGAGGGAATCAGCAGGTTAGGCAGCATTTATAGAAATGAATAGATGGCTAACGTTCCGGTCAAGACCCTTCATCAAGATGCCAGTAGAAAAAATTGGGAGGGGGGAGAGGGTAGGAGAAGGTGTACAAGCTAGAAGGTGATAGGTGAAATTAGATGAGTGGGGGAGGAGTGGTGAAGTAAGAAGCAGAGAGGTGATAGGCCGCAAAGGTAAAGGGCTGGAGAAGAAGGAATCTGACAGGAGAGGAAAATGTCTCTGCTCAGTGTGGGGGAAGGAGTTGAAGTTAGGGGAAAGACTGAAGAGGGGAGAGTCTTACTTCATCCCCTTTCCCCCACCCAGCTGGCTTCCCCTATCATCTTCAAGATTTTGTTCCTTCCGCTCCCTCACTTTCTTATTCTGGCATCTTTCACCTTCATTGAAGGGTCTTGGTCCAAAACGTTGACTGCTTACTCATTTCCATAGATGCTGCCTGGCCTGCTGAGTTCCTTTAGCATTTCATGTATGTTAATCTGGATTTCCAGTATCCACAGAATCTCTTGCGCTTATGAACATGAAGGAAAGTTTTTTTAACCCAATGAATAGTTAGGGTTGGCATTGCTCATTTAGGGTCGTGAAAAGAGAATTGGTAGATGTGGGGTAAATACTTGGAGAAAAAGGTTGAAGGGATTGAGGGAGGAGAATGATTGAATTGACAGCTATTCAGAAGAGTTTGCATAGACACAATGGGCCAAATGCTGTCTTTCTGCACTGTATTATTCTAGAGACCAATCCGCTTGTACACTTCCTGCAAGACACAGTGACTGAAGCCCCCGGGTAGGTTTGATTGTGCATAAGGTGAAGGTGGCAGCATTTATAAGAAGAAAAGCGGAGCTAATGTTTCAGGTTTGAGACAGAACTGTACTGGTGAATAGTCCTGGACCTGACATAGTTTCTACTTCCACAGATGCTGCCTGACCTACTGAGTGTTTCCAGCATTTTCTACTTCTATTTCAGATTTCCAGCATCTGCAGGATTTCTTTCTGATTTTTGTTTGTGCCTATTCTTTTTCTATGTATGTTCACTTTTCAGCTGCTTTCAGAGAGCTCAACACAGAGGTATGACCAAGTTCTATGAGCTGAAGCAGAGGGATGTCTGGCAAGCCCTAGATATTGTATTCTAACATTCTACCATTCATTCTATTTTAAACTTTTATAGGAGTTGGATTGGTATGGTGCAGCTTGAAAGGAGAGGACATAGATGGTTAAGTGTCATATCATTGAAACTTAGATAGACATTCATACCTAGTTCTGCCTTTCTAACCAACTGATGGCTGCTCTGATTTTGTTCATACATGCCAGTTGTCTGGAATGTGTTGTAAGGATGAAAAATCAAAAAGGATTGAAACCTTACCAAACACTATTTGACTGAATATTGCCTGTTTTATGGTAAGAGTGCTACTGGCGATAAAATGAGCTTCCAGTTGGCTGACGTTCATGGATTTGATGAAAGCCTTGTTTTATTCCCAAGCACCGATGCCCTCGACTTGTACTCAAACTTCAGCAAAATTAATGTGGATACTTGAACGTATAGTATATTTTTTAATATTTTGTGTCCAGTGTGAGCATTAAGCACTTTTAGATCAGATACAGCTTGTGTTAGATTTCCCACATTAGTAATCGATTGATATCTTTGGGGAAAGATAGCTCTGGTTATATTTTTGATAACAGTAGATTACAGTTGTAGAAGTGAATGTAATACTTTATACAATACTCATGGCCCTTAGAGTAGTTTAATAATTCCTATAAGATATTGCTTTGTTCTGGAACATTGAATTTTCTATTCAAACTGCACTAATACAAGGAACTAATTCACTAAGATACATTAGCAAATAAATAGATTTTTCAATTGATTTAAACACATGGTTTGAGTAAAATCACAGCTTCATTTTCCAAATGCCAACGTATGCTAATGGAATATATATGTAATTAGGCATAAATTGGTGTCAGGCAGGATTGGGGTTCAGGGAAATGTCAAAGAGTGGTATGAATGAAGGTGAAATAATCTCAAAGTAAAAAGATTCATCTGCAAATGTTTCTCATTAGTACCATCAGGGAGGATATACAGGAGTCCGAAGACTTATACTCAGTTTTTAGGAACAGCTTCTTTTCCTCTGCCATCAGGTTTCTGAAGTGTTCATGAATCCATGAATACTACCTCCCTATTTCTCTTTTGCACTATCTATCTATCTGCCTATTTATTTATTGCAAGTGATTTTGATGTATTGCACTGTACTGCTGTCATAAAGCAACTAATTTCACAACTTATATCAGTGATAATGTGATTCTGAATCTAATTCTGAAGTAATTCAATCATATCTTGCCATATTTCTCTGTGCTAATCAATTGATTTCAGTATAATATCAACATAAAGTAGGATTAAGGGCCCGTCTTAACTATGAAGCCAACAATATATTCCATTCCTTGAATATTTAGAGATTTTTGTAATATCTAGAGATTTTAATTCTTTGCACTATAATGCCGATACAGGGCAACACATTCCATAAGACCAAAAGACTATAAGATATTGGAGAAGAATTAGATCATTTAGCCCTGCAAGTCTGCTCCATTCCATCATGGCTGATTTATTCTCCCTCTCAACGTCATTCTCCCACCTTCCTCCGTAACCTTTGACACCCTTACTAATCTATCAACCTACTTTAAATCAACCTCTACTTTAAATATACCCAATGACTTGGTCTCCACTGCCATTTTTGGCAATGAATTCCACAGATTCACCACCTCTGGCCAAAGAAATTCCTCCTCATCAGTTAGAGATAAAAAACCTGATTCAGATTCTGTGTCTTCCAAGCATTGCCGGGAAGCCACCTCAACTCGGTCTCCTTGAAGAAATACTTAACCAGATCTTTCATTTACCCCCACCTTCACTATTACATTATTCCCAAATTCACCTCCAACCTCATTACCATCAGTGATTGTGATGACTGCAAACTCAGCAGGTGACCTTTGCAGGACCCCACACTCCCCACACCACTGAATAGCCAACCTGGCATTTCCCATTGTCATTTAATCTGCTGATTTCCTCCCCCCGCCCCCCATTGACTAACGAAGCCTACATCTTCTACCAGTCTCCTGACACTCATCCATCTGGCAACCATCCTTCAAGTCCCTGAGCCCACACTGCCCTTTTTTTGATCTCATGTTCTGCCTAAACCTTGGGTAGTTTCCCCCTACAAACTCCATCCCACCACCACAGCAAATTGACCCAGATTTACCTCAGTGCCTTCCCATGCTCTGCAATAATTTTCCACATATCTCTGCCTTTCCTGGAACAAAGCCAATCCAAAGGTATAAACAATTATAAATTATGAAATGACAGGCCCTGTACATTGTTCATGGCTTGTCTGTCATGGCGAGTTTAACACACCTTACTAGGACCATCTTATGTTTGCTCAAACATGCTCAAAAACATGTACTTGAAGAAGCATTGACATTTTTTTAAGATGAATCATTCTTTGCCTTTAAGTTTGCATTCATAAATATATTTGCTCTGTCAATCTAATTTGTACTTCATATTTTTAGCAATTTTCCCCCATGACCATCTACCTTCAAGGAACTGTAGAAAACATGTTAATTACATTTTCAATGTACTTCATTTCCCTTCATTTATACTACAAAAAAACAACAGTAATAATTAGTGGTTGGTTGCATCTTAACAGTGATTTTTTTTACACATGATGTCTGCAAAGTCACACTGGTTATTTAATTCATGCATATGACTGGATAAAATGGCTTGATATGACTTAGCTGCATACTACAAGTGGAAGAAAAGGAGTAGGGTGTTTCCC
The DNA here is from genome assembly GCF_030144855.1 of Hypanus sabinus. Lineage (NCBI taxonomy): Eukaryota > Metazoa > Chordata > Chondrichthyes > Myliobatiformes > Dasyatidae > Hypanus > Hypanus sabinus. Next base: position 125,175,770 of record NC_082712.1, read on the forward strand.
TTACAGTACTGGATGTACTGTTGGTTCAGCATATCTGCCTATGGCTTTTTAACAAGGGAACCTTATTGACATTTACCTGCTGGATCTTCCACTCAGTTAACAGCAGCACCTCAAGATGACATGATCTTTGCTTCATTACTTAAAGGGTGAATCCAAAAAATGAGCTTGGAGAAGGTCTGAAATTGAGCATAATAGGTGAAATTGTGATTCAAGGTTCAAGTTTATTTATCACGTGTACATTGAAACATACAGTGAAAAGCATCATAAGCATTAACAACCAATACACACCGAGTGTGCGTTGGGGGCAAATCTGGTGCCAACGTAGCATGCCCACAATACTTGGTAGAACAACACATAACACACCAAGCAACAAAACAACAACAACAACCTCCCTCTTATCCACACACACATCCAAAGTCCTTCAAAACCAAGACAGTTCTCCAGCTGTCAGCAGACCAGATATGCTGCTGACACTCGATGAGTTGCTGTGGCTGTAAAAGACAGATACTATTCCACAAGCATGGGATAGGAGAGCCTTCATCTAAAGCCAGGGCCGAGGCAGCTTACTTTCAATGCCTGCTATTTTGTCATCCCTACACCGAAGAAACCCAATGGAGATTGGGTGACCGTTTTCAAGGGCACCTATATTCAGTCCATGAAAATCACTCCTAACTGCCAATCACCCTGACATCTTTATTCCATTCCTCACTCATACTCTGGCCTTTCTGCTTTCAGCCTCCTTACTGTTCTAATAATGCTTTATATAAACTTGAGGGACAACACCTATCTACCATCTGGGCATTATGCAGTACTCAGTGAATTCGATAATTTCAGCTAACCTCCTTAACTCCAAGTGAGTGTTGCTTTGAAAATATGATCTGTATCTTATACCAGGCATTCTATTTTTCTCTACATCTTCCTTCTCTCTGCAACTTAGCACACTTGTCTTTAGTTCTGACTAAGTGCAATTGACCTGAAACGTTGTCTCTTTTGAACTCCCCCACTGATTCTGCTTGATCTATTGGGTGCTTCCAGCATCTCTACATTTTTGTTTCAGGTGTGTTCGTTCTGATAGCAGATTTGATGATTTAATGAACTAAGCAAGTCAGGAAAGTTGAAGCAGTGGTTCACCTCTAAAAGCAAAAGGATTGCTAGGGACAAAACTGGTCCTCTGGAAGACTGGAATGGTAACCCATGTTTGGAGCTGGAAGAGATGGGGGAAACCCTAAGTGCATTCCTTGCATCCGTATTTGCTCAGGAGATGGATGCAGAGTCAATACAAGTGAGGGGAAGCAGCATCAACCTCATGGAACCTGTACAAATTACAGAAGAGGAGGTGTTTGCTACCCTGAGGCAAATCAGTGTAGATAGATCCCCAGGGCCTGACAAGGTGTTCCCTCAGACACTATGGGAGGCATATGAAGAAATTGCTGGGGCCCTAACAAAGATATTTAAAACATCCTTAGTGACAGGAGGGGTACCAGAGGATTGGAGGATAGCCAATGTTGTTCCGCTGTTTAAAACAGGCTCTAAACAGAAACCAGGAACTCATAGGCCAGTGAGCCAGATATTAGTCATGGGAAAGTTATTGGAAGGTATTCTAAGGGACCGGATATATAAGTATTTGGATAGACAGGGACTGATTAAGTATAGTTAGCATGGCTATGTGTGTGGTAGGTCAGATCTAACCAATCTTATAGAGTTTTTTTTGAGGAAGTTACCAGGAAAGTGAATGAAGGCACAGCAATGGATGTTGTCTACATGGAATTTAGTAAAGCATTTGACAAGGTTCTATATGGGAGGCTGGTCAAGAAGATTCAGTCACTCAGCATTCATGGTGAGGTAGTAAATTGAATTAGACATTGGCTTTGTGGGAGAAGCCAGAGTGTGGTCGTAGAGATTTGTCTCTCTGACTGGAGGCCTGTGACTGGTGGTGTGCTGCAGGGATCGGTGCTGGGTCCTTTGTTGTTTGTCATCTATATCAACGATCTGGATGGTAATGTGGTTAACTAGATCAGCAAATTTGCGGATGACACCAAAATTGGGGATGTAGTGGAGAGTGAGGAAAGCTACCATGTCTTGTAGAGGGATCAGTATCGGCAGGACAAAATAGGCAGAAAAATAGCAGGTGGAATTTCGTGCAGACAAGTGTGAGGTCTTGTACTTCAGTAGGACCAATCAGGGTAGGTCTTACACAGTGAATGGTAGAGCACTAAGGAGTGCGGTAGAACAAAAGGGTCTGGAAACACGGGTCCATAATTCGTTGAAAGTGGTGTCACAGATAGGTTCGGAAAGAAATTTTTGGCAAATTGGCCTTCATAAATCTTTGTATTGAGTATAGAAAATGGGATGTTATGTTGAGGTTTTATAAGTCCATAGTGCGGGTATTCCCTTCTGCCGCCGGCATGGGATGGCGAGTCTGTCGGGACCCTGGGGACTTGTGGAAACTGTGTGGTGAGTTCTTTTGAACTTACAGTCCTTTAACATCTTTGGACTATTTTTACTGTGCTCATGGTTTTTTTTTATCAATTATGCTATTGTTTGCACTGTTGTAACTATATGTTGTAACTATATGGTTTTGTGCAGGTCTTTGTAGCTTTAGTTTTTGGTCTTGTTCTGTCTAGTGGGATTGGAGCTCCTTTCCAGGGCACACGCTAAGACAGTAGCATGATTTTAATACGCAGCAGCCTCTCCGGAATCTGGATTGGGGATTGCCAAACGTTATGTGGATTTTCTGGTGTAGTCTGTTTTGTCATATGCTTTTGTGATATCATTCTGGAGGAACGTTGTCTCATTTTTTAACTGCATTGCATTTGTGGTTTCTAAATGACAATAAACTGAATCTGAATCTGAGATGTTGGTGAGGCCTAATTTGGAGTATTGTGAGCAGTTTTGGTCACCTACCTGCAGGAAAGATGTGAACAAGTTTGAAAGAATGCAGAGAAAATTTACAAGGATGTTGCCAGGTCTGGAAGACCTGAATTAGAAGGAAAAATTGAATAGGTTAACATTGTATTCTTTAGAACACAGAAGACTGAGAGGACATTTGACAGAGATATACAAAATTATGAAGGCTATAGACAGGATAAATATAAGCTGGCCTGTTCCACTGCGGTTGGGTGGAACTACAACCAGAGGTCATAGGTTAAGGGTGAAAGGTGAGAAGTTTAAGGGGAACACGAGGGAAACTTCTTCACTCAGAGGGTTATGAGAGTGTGGAATGAGCTGCAAGTGGTGCAAGCGAGTTTGATTTAAACATTTAAGGAAAGTTTGGATAGGTACATGGATAGTAGGGATACGGAGGGCTATGGTGCTTGTGCATGTCATTGGGAGTAGGCAGTTTAAATGGTATTGGCATGAACTAGATGGGGTGAAGATTCAAGATTCAAGATTCAAAAACCCTATTGTCATTCTAACCGTACATCAGCTCTGCATGGCAGAATGAGACAGCGTTTCCCAGGAGCAGTGCAATCATAACATAACAAATGCAACACTAATAATAAACATAACAATAAAAAGTAAAACACAACAGCTACATATCAGTTAAAACAAGTTATAAGTGTCCAGTGCAAACTAAAAGTGTCCAAAGCAGAGTCAGGTAGAGCAGCTATTTAGCAGTCTGACTGCCTGTGGGAGGAAGCTGTTTATTAGCCTTGTGGTTTTAGTTTTGATGCTCCCGTAACATTTACCTGATGGCAGAAGAACAAACAGTTCATGGAGAGGTTGTGAGGAGTCTTTAATGATGTACCGTGTCTTCTGGAGGCATCAACTCTGAAAGAGGTCTTGGACAGAAGGTAGGGAGACCCCAATAACCTTCTCTGCTCCCCTAACCACCCTCTGCAAGGCTTTTTTGTTGGCAGCACTGCAGCTGGAGTACCAGGTTGTGATGCAAAAGGTCAGCACACTCTCAACCACTCCTCTGTAGAATGTAGTTAGGATGTTAGTGGGGAGTGATGCTTGTTTAAGCTTCCTCAAAAAGTGCAATCTCTGCTGGGCCCGTTTCACAATCCCAGTGGTGTTCCTGGGCCAGGTGAGATTGTCCAAGATCTGCACCCCAAGGAACCTGATGTTTTCCACTCTGACCACTGTGGAGCCACTGATGCTGAGGGGTGTGTGCTCAGGCTGAGACCGTCTGAAGTCAATGATCATCTCCTTGGTTTTGGTGACATTAGGCATCAAGTTGTTGTCACTGCACCAGCTCTCTAGGTGTTTGACCTCCTCCCTGTACATTGTTTCATCATTTTTGCTATTGAGCCCCACCACTGTGGTATCATCAGCAAATTTAATGATCAGGTTCCCCTTGAATCTGGCTGCACAGTCATGTGTTAGCAGTGTAAACAGCAATGGGCTGAGCACACAGCCTTGTGGGATCCAGTGCTCAGTGTGATGGAGTCAGAGATGTTCCTGCCAACACGGACTGACTGTGATCTCTCTGTCAAGAAATCCAGAATCCAGCGACACATGGCAGTGTTAAGGCCAAGCAGCGACAGTTTCTCCACTAGTCTCTGTGGGATGATGGTATTGAACGCTGAACTGAAATCAATGTACAGGATTCTGGCATAAGTGTCTTTGTTGTCCAAGTGTGAGAGAACTGTGTGCAGTGTGGTGGATATTGCGTCCTCCGTAGAGTGATTTGGACAATAAGCAAACTGTAGAGGATCCAGCAATGAGGGGAGGCTGGCTGTGATATGAGGCTTGACAAGCCATTCAAAACATTTCATTACTATGGGGGTTAGGGTGACGGGATGGTAATCATTCAGACAGGCTACAACTGATTTCTTTGCTACAGGGATGATTGTGGAGGTTTTGAAGCATCTGGGGACAATGGCTTGACTAAGGGAGATGTTGAAAATGTCTGTCAGGACATCTGCTAATACATCAGCATGTTCCTTGAGCACACATCCAGGGATGTTGTCGGGACCTCCCGCTTTTCGTGGGTTAACCCTGGCAAGGGTCCTCCGTGTTTGCTCTAAACCAATGATTGGAGCAGGCTGATCAGATGGTAAGAAGGGACTGGCTCTCCCCCTTGCTGTAGTGTTTGATGCTTCGAAACGTGCAAAGAATTTGTTAAGCCTGTTAGGAAGAGAGGCATTGCTGTCAATAGTTTTTTGCCAGATCTTGTAGTCTGTCAGAGCTTTAATTCCCTGCCACATCCGTCTGGTGCCACCTGTGTCACAGAAGTGTCCATGTATTTTGCCCGCGTAGGCCTTTTTCACTTTTCTGATCCCTAGTGAAAGTGCAGACCTGGCTGAGCGAAGCACATACCTGTCCCCTGATCTGTAGGCTGTGTCACGGGCCTTCAGTAGTGAACGCACCTCTGTTGTCATCCATGGCTTTTTATAATCACGTGCGGTGAAGATTTTCATCACAGTGACATCCTCTGTGCATTTGGCTATGTTCCAATCCAGGAAACATCCTGGTGAAACTCCTCTACACCTTTTCAGCCACTGATGTCCTCTTCCACGACTAGAATACCTTGCACCAATAAGCATCCTTTAAGTGAGATCTTGAATGCTTTGCACATTGCTTGCAGATAACAATGCCACTATGTTTGTCATCTCAGTTAGAATTAAAGATCTTTTATCCACAAGCCTCAGGCACCAAGGACCATAGGATTTTAGCCAACAGCAGCTTAGATTTTGGGACAGGATATGCCACTCTGGAAACCCAGGAAGAGGATGGTTTTGAAGATATCACAATCTCTCTCTTCTCCCTCTTTGGTTGTCCATCGAAATCAGATGACGGCATCCATTCCTTTAACAGTGAGATCTTTGATGACTATACAGTCCTATCCTGGACCCACAAGCTCTATTGCAGGTGGGACATGTATATGTGGTAGTGGTGGTAGTGACACACACAATAGTTGTATCAGAAAATGTTTTGTTTAGTTAGGTCATGCAATATTCTGTGTCTTTTTCTTACATTCTAATGTGCTGGATGGCAGGTTTTCCTGTTAAAATGTTGGAGATAAATGGGAAGAATAGAACTGATGAGAAGATATTTGCAAGAGCATTGGAGAAGATGGAAGGGTACTCAACACCTGTGTTTGCGACCTGGTTTTTACCATTGCCTGATGCAGTTGGCAGATTCGTGACCTTACAGCAATAGCGACTTCATCATGTCTGCATGAAATCTGTGCATTTTCCTCTGTGACCATGTATGCTTCCTCAAGGTGCTGCAGTTCCCTGCCAAAGATAAGTGTAAGGTAGGTTGGTTAGTCTTAGTAAGTTGCCCCGAACATCCACACAATAGAATTAACGGTAAAAGGGGGAGGATGCGTTACATGGCAAACTAGTGGGGGAATGTGTTTGCTCTGCAAGCAGGCATAGGCTGAATGTCCTCCTTCTGTGTCCAACAGAAAGTAAGGACAAGCTTGCATTATTAAAAGACATCCCTGACATCCTGAGCAACAATGTGACAACCTGGAAGAGCTGAATATTTGCCTTTAAACTGGAAGGCCAGGGTACAAGATGTTAAAAGTGTTGTGTATATATTATTTCAGTATTATTTCTGTAATCTTGTAAATATATTGCCTGATTAAGCATTTTTTTTGCTTCAATATGTATAAATACATGAATTACATACTTCATCACATTGCCATTGACACGTGTGCTCCTTGCTTAAAGTAAACACGAAGATAGACTCACATTTCAGACTCCCGTGTCTTCCTTTGAATTAGTTTAAAGTTACAAAACATAACAGAAAATTACCTATGAAAATCCCTGTTTGGACCGCGGCTGGAATGCAGTGCTACCACACCTTAGGAAAGATGTGTTTCATCCCGGAGAGAATGTTTTGTGGAGGAGGTGACAGTGCTGACAGAAAGGAACTATCCCAGATGATTGGGATATCTAAGATTAAAAGTTTGTATAATCCTTCTCAGGAATAAAAATATTAACAATGTTGCATACAAAAAGTGGTTGGAAGTTGAAATTCTTCTGCAAGTACTGTCATGATGTATCAATTGTGAATTCTGAAACAGATTACTAGATTTATTAACATAAACTTTTATGAGGGATGGAATAAATAGAGTTGGAACAAGGTTGCTGCATGATATTATCAAACTGTGTATGCTTAGTGTGGTAAATGATCTAATTGGGATATAATGATTTCTAACCCTTCCTCATCGTCCTACTCTGAGTACAACGGTAAAGACATGTTACTAACATTATGTGAAACTCTGGTGATGGCACATCTGGAATATTACCTAAGGAAGGACTTACTTGTGATAGAAGGAGTGTAGAGAAGATCCATAAATGTTTTATAAGATATTAGAGCAGAATTAGGTCATTTGGTCCATTGAGTTTTCTCCACCATTTCATCTTGGCTGATCTATTTTCCCTCACAGCCCCAATCTCCTGCCTTCTCCCTGTATCCCTTCATACCCTGACTAACCAAGAATCTATCAACCTCTGCCTTAAATATACCCAATGTCATGGCCTCCACAGCTGCCTGTGGCAATGAATTCCATAGATTCACCACTCTCTGGCTGAAGAAATTCCTCCTCATCTCTGTTCTAAAAGGACGCGCCTCTATTCTGAGGTTGTGTTCTCTGGTCCTAGACTCTCCCATCATAGGGAACATCCTCTCGACCTCCACTCTATAGAGGCCTTTCAACATTGTAGGTTACAATGAGGCCACCCCTCATTCTTCTGAATTTCAGTGAGTAGACGCCTAGAGCCATCAAAAATTCTCATATGGCATTCCTTTCAATCCTGAATCATTTTTGTGAGCCTCCTTTGAACACTCCCCAATGTCAGCACATCCCTTCTAAGACAAGAGGCACAAAACTGCTCACAGTACTCCAAGCAGGGTCTCACCAGTGCTTTATAAAGCCTCAATGTTACATCCTTGTTTTATGATTGGAGGGATTGTCTTCAGGATATACAGATTAGGCCTATATTCATTAGGATTCAGAAGAATGAGAGGTGATCACATTGAAATGTAAAACAGATTTCCTTCTTAGTTTGACGTTGGGTGTGGTGTCTAAAACCAGGGGTTTGAAGTCTCAGAACCAGAGTTCAGGAAAGAAAAGAGAGAAACTTCTTCACCCACAGCAGAGTGAACCTTTGATGAGTCGTGAAGGCTCATTCACTGATTCAAGCCACAGAAGAACAGATTTTAGATATTAAGAGAATCAACAAGTATATGATGAACATGAAAAAGTGATACTTTAGTAAAATCTCAGCTTGGTGAAAGGCGGAGTAAGTGGGAGGGCTTTCAATGGACATCATCCGTAGCTATTTCTGTTGTTTCTATAAATTATCCAAGGCATCTGTGCTGGAGCCTTATTCTTTCTGTATAACTAGCAGACCTATTGTATGAGTGACTTTTGATGAAATCACACAGAGCCAAAAGGGACTGGGGTGAGGACTGCCTCAGCTAATGGTGATTGTAAGAGGAACTGTTGATGTGGGCCCACAAGCACCAATAAAGAGTGAGACTTCTTTTAGCAGCGTGTTCTGCTTGATGTGATTAACTGTGCTTCTCAATTCTGCCATTGAAGCATAACAAAGGATACTCAGCCTCCTTGTCCCAATAATTATTTTATGGATGTGCATGATGTGTGCAGTGTACATAGGCAGTATTGTGCCTTTCTCCCTCTCCTATGTGAACCTGTAGAACAGTGTAGTTGGTGCCCATGCTTCTCTACACACAAGCTCCAATCTGTGCAGCGTGGAAGTTAATCCCTCAATAAAATAACTTCAGATAAAACCAGTCATTTGAGCTGCAGTTAGCATCATAGAGTAATAGAGCACTACAGCACAGAAACAAGCCCTTTGGCCCATCTAATCTGTGCTGAACTATTATTCTCCTGAATCTCATTGACCTGCACCTGAACCATACCCTCCAATTAATTCTTATAAGAGCATAAGACACAGGAGCATAATTAGGCCATTCAGCCCCTTCGAGCCTGTTCCACCATTCTATCATGGCTGAATTATTATTAAACCTCTCAACACCATTCTCCTGCCATCTCCCCATAGCCTTTCACTCACTGATTAATCAAGAACCTATCAACCTCAGCCTTAAATATACTCAACAACTTGCCCTGCATAGCCATCTGTGGTAATGAATTCCACAGGTTCACCAGCCTCTGGCTAAAGACATTTTTCCTCATTTTTGTTCCAAATGGAAATCCCTCAGTTCCGAGGCTGTGCCCTCTAATGCTAGACTCTCCAACTATGGGAACCATCCTCTGCACATCCACTTTATCCAGACCTTTCAATATTCAATAGATTGCAAATAGACTACCTATTCTTCTAAATTCCAGCGAGTACAGGCTTAGAGCTATAAGCACTCCCCATATGTTAGTCCTTTCATTCATGGGTTCATGTTTATGAGCCTCCTACTGACCCTCTCCAATCTTTTCTTAGATAAGGACTCCAAAGCTGAGCACAATACTCCAAGTGCAGACTGATCAATGCCTTACAAATGCTCATCATCACATCCTTCTTTTTGTATTCTAGTCCTCTTCAAACAATGCTTACATTGCTTTTGCCTTCTTTACCACCGACTCAACCTGCAAACTAGTCAGTAGGAAATCCTGGGAGAGGGCTTCCAAGTCAATCAGCATCTCTGATTTTTAAAAATTTTCTCCCCATTTAGAAACTAGTCCAGGCCTTTATTCCTTCTTTCAAAGTGCATAACTATTATAGTTCATCTGCCACTTATTTGCCCATTCCCCAACCTGTCTAAGTTCTTCTGCAGACTCCCTACTTTCTCAGAACTACTTGCCCCTCCACCTATGTTTCTATTATCTGCAAACTTGTCCACAAAGCCATCAATTCCATTATCCAAATCATTAAAATATATTGTGAAAAGAACCGGTCCCAATACACTCCCTGTGGAACATCACTAGTCACCAGCAGCCAACGAGAAAAGGCCCCTTTATTCGCACTCTTTGCCTCCCGCCAGTCAGCCAATTTTTTATCCATGCTGGTATCTTTCCTGTAATACCACGGGCTCTTATCTTGTTTTGCAGCCTTATGTCTGGCAACTTGTCAAAGGCCTTCTGACAATCCCAGTAAAAAATATCCACTGACTCTCCTTTGTCTATACTATCTGTTATTTTCTTAAAAAGTCCCCACAGATTTGTCTGGCAAGATTTCCTCTTAAGGAAACAATGCTGACTTTGGCCTATTTTATCATGTGCCTGCAAATACCCTGAAACCTCATCCTTAATAATGTACTCCAACACCTTTCCAACTATTAAAGTCAGGCTAACGGGCCTAAACTTCCTGTTTTTTGCTTCCATTCCCTCTTAAAGAGCAGAGAGACATTTGCAATATTCCAATCCTCTGGAACTATTTCAGAATCTTGTGATTCCGGAGAGGTTATTACTAATGCCTTCACAATCTCTTCAGCTACCTCCTTCAGAATCCTCGGATGTAGCCTCATCCAGGTGCTTTATGTACCTTCAAACCTTTCAGCTTCCCAAGCACTTTCTCCTTAGTAATAGCAACTACACTCACTTCTGACCCCTGATACTCTTGAATTTATTGCATACTGCTGGTATCTTCCACAGTGAGGACTAATGCAAAATCCTTATTAAGTTATTCCACCATCTCTTTGTCCCCCATTACTACCTCTTCTGTGTCATTTTCCATCCGATATCTACTCTCAGCTTTCTTTTACTCTTAATACAGCATATCTGAAAAAACTTTTGATATTTTCTTTTATATTATTGGCTAGCTTACGTTAATATTTCACCTTTTAAGTCCTTATTGCTTTTTCAGTTGTCTTCTGTTACTTTTTTAAAAGCTTCCCAATCCTTCCCTGCTCACCCATAGTTGCGTTAGAATACTTCCCAAAGAAGTATCCCCTTAGAATACTTTTTTGGGATTTTCCTATCCTGTGGCTTCTGAGTTGATCCCAGAAACTCCAATCAATACTGCTCTGCGATTGTCTCTGCTAGTGTCCTTTCTAATCAATTTTGCCCAACTCCTCCCTCATGACTCTGTAATTCTCTTTACTCCACTATCATAGTGGTGCATCTGATCTTAGCTTCTTCTTCTCAACCTGCATGGTGAATTCTACCATATTATAATCATAGCCTCCAAAGTATTCCTGTGGTCCCAAAGCAAATCTGATTTATTACACAGCACCCAATCCAAAACTGCCTTTTTTCGAATGGGCTCAATCACAAGTTGTTCGAAAAAGCCATCTCATAGGCATTCTACAAATTCCTTCTCCTGAGGTTCAGGACCAACCTGATTTTCCCAAACTACCAGCATATTGAAATCCCCTGTGACTATTGCAACATTACTCTTTTTACACGCCTTTTCTATCACTCATTGTAATTCGTACCCCACATCCTGGCTACTGTCCAGAGGCCTATATATAATTCACAAAAGTTTTACACTTGCAGTTTCTTAATTCTACCCATGATTCTACATTTTCCAATCCTATGTCAACTCTTTATGAGATAATTATTATCACCCAGCAATTACTCTTACTCTCTCACTGCTACCTGGGAAAACCCATAGATGCAAATTTTGAAAGCAGGTTGAAATAATGCTATCATTGAGTGATAAGACATACTGATCCACAAAGCACATTATGGATCCTGAATGGTTTCCAGTTGAAGTCAAGAATCAATAGATTAGAATTGGCATTTTGCATTTTTATCATTCTTAATCCTACTCCCTGCACTTAAATATCCTCAAACCAACCCCAACTCCACTGTCTTCTCTAAGTTAACATTCCTTTCAATGGGTCCAATGATGTATCTTGATACGTCTTCTCTCTTATATTACATAAGAGGGGCTACTCTGGTTCAAAGATCCAGTCACACTTTGGGCTACATGTCACCCTTTGTGGTGGAGAAAGGAATTATGTCATCTGTAGAATGAAACAGAAAACTTTAATATTTATTGTTGCCCTTTTTGGCTGAAATAGTAGTAAACCACTGGTATTTGAGGGAGGGGATGGTGTTTCATTGAGCAGCCTGGTTTAGCATCTCTTATGCTACAGATGCATTTATGTATAAAATGATAATTTTTTTAAAATAGTTCTGTGATGGTACTGATTAAAAGCAAATGTTGGGCTGTAAAATTCTTTTCCCAAGGAAGAACAAATTGTCCATACATCTGTATTCCCAGGGTAATTTTCATTCTTAGCACAGCTAAAATCCCTACATAATTTTAAGAATGATTAACTATTTTCTTGTTAGAGATAAGCTAAACAAAAATGATGATTCTAGGAAGATTATTTTATTCACATTGATCTAGCATTACAAAACATGTCAATAGGACATTGATGAAACATTTTGGATCCAGTCTGTTCAAAGTAGGCAGAACATGGTGTTACTAGATAAGGATCTGGTTGAAGCTTTCGCTTTCTATTTTTTAATAAAACTAGCTAACCAGTTGACTATTTCCAAAAGATTTACTTATAAAACTTTGGTTTACTTATTTCTTTGTAAGAACGATGAACACAACAGTGAAAATGTTAAGTTCATAAAGTAGATCATACACTGCAGTGACCTCAATGTCATTTCAAGATATAACGGGTCTAAGAGCTGTCATCCGTACTTGTACATTATTCACTTATTATTTCCAGCAGAATGTCAAGCGCAGAAGCTCTACCACCAAAGAAAACGTAACTTGCAGGGGCATAAAGTGAGAAGTTTGGACCCAACTGGATACCTCTGTCAAAAAGACTGCGAGCAAAGTGACTTGCAGATGCTACAGCCCAGAAACAATGAGAGAAATTGATGGAAGCACTCTGCAGCTCAGGCAACAACTGTGGAAAGAGAAATAGAGTTGTGTTTCATGTCCAGGACCCTTCATCAGAACTGGGAAGAGAAATTAAATTAACATTAAGCACCGCGGGGGATAGTGGGGTTAAGTTCCCACGACCTATTAAATATTGTCAAAGGCATGAGCCTCAAATAGCCTCTGACAACCAAATCCAGCTCCTGGCCTTCATGTGTGGCTTAGCTACTAAGCCTGGCAGAACTGCTTCTGCTGACAGGAGAAGGGGCAAATGTGGGTTACTGGCACCTTTAAACCAGTTGCTTCAGGCAGATGGGCCTTGTCAGCCGTGGTTGGCAGCTCATCTAGGAGAAGGACAACTCTGATCTCAGAGCTCTGCTGCCTTGCAGCTATACCCACTCATGGTGAAAGCTTCAGGAGAAAAGTCCCAGGAAAAATATGGAGCCAGAGTCCGTAAGGTAGACTTTATGTCGAGCTCATCGTTGTTTGGCAACTCCAGCAATGCTGCTGGTGTCAAACTGTGCTGATCTCTGACACCCCTGTGTGGAGACAGGGAGCCTGCTGCTTGGGGAACAGCTTGCTTTCCATATCGTACTGCCTTGTCTTGGATACTGGCTGATATATCACATAGACAGCTAGGACACAACATTCATGGTTAACCCTGAGCAGTGCAGGGTCTCCTCTGATGCAAAGGTGACATAAATTGGGAGTTGCACAGCTTATCATGAGCCATTGATACAGAATAGTTGAAAGGAGTTAGATGAACACAAGCACAAGCCAACAATCAATTGAAGATCTTGCCTTTCGATCAAAAGAGAAGTTTATTCCGTTTACTTATCAATTCTGGGGAAATGTGTTCCTTATTCTACTCAATCAGAACACTTTTACCAGTATTCAGTTGCTGGGCAAATAACTCTGGGGAGACCGGAAGTGGTGGCAGGGTCAGTCTGTATTTTCAGTCACGTTGGTTGTCATAAAAATATTACCAGGAGCAACTCATAGTGTCTACCAGAGAAATCGGTGAAGCTTACACATAATGGTGAGCTTCCTAGCAGCATTTTAACAGTTAGCGAATAAATCATAAGATAGAAACCTCACCTTATCTGCCAGTATAGAGTTGATTTGGCACAAATTCCCTGCAGTCCTGGTGAATAATCTGTGAAGGTTAAATGAAAACATAGCATTTTTGCGAACAACACACAAGGCTTGCTGAAATTGCCCAGATCTGGTGGACGTCAGTCTTAACATTAACGAGAAATGCAGATGTAGATATTCCATTAGGATGTTTGATTCACCTCGTAAAATAAACCCCAAAATGCACCCCTAAGAAGCATCAGGGTTACAATGTTGTCAGGTCAAGAAATGAAAAGGAAGTTTTGTGTGCTAAGTAATGTTGACTGCTTCACGAATTGATGGTTTCTCATTTCCATGTTCAGCTAGAAATCACAAGATTGTAAGTTGTGAAAACGGACAAGAGCATGTGCTTAAAAAGAGATTATTGTTTCCATGCTTTACAAACAATTGCTGCAGCATAACTCTCTTTACAAGTCTTTGCCTTGAAATGTTTACAATAATTGCTTTAGTCAGCATGTTTGCATAATTAATTAAAGAAGATACTTTTTGCAGGGTGGGTGGTTGGGGTTGGCAGGGGGAAGAATTTTTATGTAAACCACACAACCTATGACAGAGAAAAGCAGTGGCTAAATTGTTGGGGGAAAATATGGGAAAAGAAATACTCACTTTTTTTTTGCCTTTCTGTTTATGCAGCTGTTGTTAAAAGCTAAAACAAAAATGGGATAATTAAATCAAAATTCCAGGAAAAGCCTAGTCTTCAAAGCAAGAGCTGGTATTCTCAAGATACTGGTCTTCAGCAAATCTGGATGAGGTAGTATGCATGGATGTCATAGGTCACATTCCTGTATTTCACCAGGCAGATCCCCGCTAGCTTTGGTGATTGCTCACTAGGGCCAGTAATGTAAAATGAAATGAGGGAATGTGCCTTGGAGTTGTGTAAGTGACCGTAGGGAGACCAGAAGTGGTGGCAGGGAAAGTCAGCTGACGCTCATTTCTAAGAATTTTTAAGAGCAGGGTAACTAACCTGATGTCTGCTGAGAGTTAGTTATTCATAGCAGGGCTTAATGAATGTTTTGGTTTGTCTCTGCATTAACTAGAGTTGTGCTGGCTTCAATGCTAAACAAGGATATATTTTCTGTATTTTGTCCGGGGGGTGGGGGGGGGGGGAAGCTTCCATCGCAAAGAATACAATTAGTTTCTCACTGATTATTGGTTGGAAAATGGAGGAAAACTGACAGCTCCCTATCTAATTACAACCCGTGTAACCCGTGTAGGCTCAAACCTGAAGCCATGTCAGCATGTTTGTCACCTAGCACCTGTTGAATGTGTGGTGGTGAAAACAAGATCTACATTCCTACAGGAAGCTCATCTTTCCGTAATTACCTATTGAGTTACAGTGCCAGAGATCACTGCTTCTCTTTTGTTTTCATCAGTTTCCTCCCTGTCTTATTTTCCTTTCTTCCAATGAAGTTGTTGAGCATGGTCTTGTGTGCATCATTCATCCTCCATCATGATGGACGGGCATATTATATATAACTATGGACCTTGAGAATGAGCATCAGCAGGTGGGTAGAGGGAAGGGGTGCAGAGGGACACTTGTGAATGGGGGTGTTCGCTCTGATCATGCAAAGGTCATGTTCATCCACCATCTTATCCCACTCGATTTCCACAATTTATAGCGGGAGTCATTGAAAAGGAATCAGGAGACGGAATTGTTTCTAATCTGTTGTTAACCTCTTCCTAGCTTGGAGGAGTAATTATATCACGATCATACACTGGCTATGATGTAGTAGTTTTCGTGAACTGAAAGGGGCTTTCTTCCATGCATCTGAAGGTTTTACTCATCGGAATAAACACAACTATTTTATCCCAATAGCTCCAATTTTTAACCATATAGTTCCACCACAGTGAGTGATTAATTTTAAACCAGTAATGTAGTCCTTCCTTGGAACAGCAACATATCTAGGCACAATGTTGAACTGTGCAGTGACATGCTACAAAAATATAACCTTTGAAAACATCAGGACCCTTATGGCTTTATATATATGTAAAACCCATGAAGGTGACAACAACAATGATACAATATTTAAAAACCTGACTGTACAATGAGTAGAGGAGACCTGCTTAACCACAGCAGAAGGAATCTCTCATTCTAAAATGAATGAGATGCCTGTTCGAGTGGTCAGTGTACCATCCTCTCCATAGACTCTTTTTCTCCCGGTTATGATGAATAAGCAACCCATTCAATTGCTGCTATCTTACTGCATCCCATATTATGTGACACAAGAGAAAAAGGAGACCACAGATACTGGAATCTGGAGCAAAGAAACAAGCTGTGGAGGGAATTAGTGAGCCCAACAACATCTGTGGAGGGAAATGAAGATCGACAAACTTCATCTGGACTGAAAGATAGAGGGGAGATAGCCAGCTTAAAGAGGTGGCAGGACGGGCTGAAGCACGAGCTGGCAATTGATGGGTGGATCCAAGTGAGGAGGTAGGTGGAAGAGAGAAAGCTGGGAGGTGATATGTGGAGGTAGCAAAGGATGGCAGATGATGAAAGGAAAGGAAGGTGGAGCATGAACCAAATAAGGAGTTAGTGTGGGGTATTAGGAACAGTAAGGGGAGGGACCCTGTGGGGGTCAGTGGATGAGTGACAGGTAGATGGAATGGATGAAGGAGGGGACAAAAAATGTAATGAAGGTTCTGGAGTTGATGTGCTTGTTGGAGGAACTGAGTAGATCAGGAGGAGAGAAAATAGGTGCAGAGGGGGAGCAAATTACTTGAAGTTGACAACTGAATTAAGATCTGTTCCGTAACTTATTGTAAGAGTGTGTTATATGTAAATTAACATCATAATAGTTTTCCTTTCTTCTTTCCTTTGTATGACATTGTTGATGAATGTTCTTGCTTTAATCCCCCTTGCACAAATCTGGAATAATACAATTCAAAGATGAGGGTTGTCAAGGATCCTGCTAAGGTTTATAATAGCAGCTGTTTAATTTGTATGTGTTCTTACTGTCCATTTGGGTTTAATTTCCAGAATAAGATGCAAGTTCAGAAAAACTGCAACACTCATCGTCTAGGTCAGCTGCAAAAGCCCTAGGAAGACCTGGAAAATCCCAATTACAACTCCCTGATCTGATATTGCTGCTCACTGCAGGGTACCACTTGATAACTATGGTCATCCCTCTGTGTTCCTATAGGCATATTCATATGGGCTTTCGATCCGCCACCCACCTTGCCCTGTGATGGCAAGCATCAGGTACAATGTCTTTCTACAGAGGAAGAAAGGTTCGAG
The DNA here is from genome assembly GCF_030144855.1 of Hypanus sabinus. NCBI lineage: Eukaryota > Metazoa > Chordata > Chondrichthyes > Myliobatiformes > Dasyatidae > Hypanus > Hypanus sabinus. The sequence goes on from NC_082712.1 coordinate 125,192,861, forward strand.
CGGAGTAATGCTATATGGTCACATGGACGAGTAGTGTGGGAAACAAATTGAAGCAGGCGGTTTTCCTGGTGCTGGCTACAGCAGAAGCAGATTGCATGACGTAGTCAATATGTTCAGGAGGCTAGGGGATAAAATTGGAATTTAAGTTCCTAAAGAACATTTGTCCTCACACAAGTCTATTGTGGGTATTAAAGAGAGTAAGCATAGTTTTTGTCTAAAAATACTTCCTCTCCAGTTTACAATGACTAATTGTTATCTACAATATCTTGACAACAGTTGTGACAAACCAGGAATGGTCTCAAATCTACCTTACCTGTCACCTGCTCCGAGTCCAAATCAGACTGGAAACATTCAAGCATCGATTTGTAAATTTCAGTGCTTCAAAGCACCATGGAAAACTTGAATTTTACTCCAAATTGCAGTGCCATTTTATTTCCTTTAACATTACAAAACAGTTTGCTGGTAAACACAACCAACATTTGTATCTCTTTGTTTCGATGTGCTGGAATTAATTACTTTTGGAAGGGACTGAGGAGGAATAGGGGCATGTTAAATGCAGGATTTGGACCACCTGACTTGATAATTCCTCTGAACTTTATTACTGGAACTTGGCAACATTGTGGAACTGACTGAAAGCAATTGAATTTAGTTTTGAAGGTACAGTAAGTTCTTGGCTACAGTTTGCTGCACATTTCATAAGGTGCTGTGCCTGGAGTACAGGGCCTGCTTGATTTTGTGAGTCCCTCACTTGCTTTTCACACGAGAAAAATAAAATAGCTAAAATAAATACAAAAAGCCCTGCAATTACACAGCAAAGTACAAGCTGCTTCTACGAGCAAGTCAGTTGTTTTTCAATTTCGTCATGGTTTCTTATTACATGTTAAGAATTGAATACAGTTCATTAACATTTGTAAAGATAGACAGACTTCCAACATGGTATGTAGTTGTCACTGATACTCCTTTTTCTGGAATGACACTGCATATAGGTTACTAACAGCCATATCAATAGAACTGACATTAATAGAAAAATGTGACATTTGGATGACACTAGCTCCAGAAAAATTGTCTGATCAGTTCCACTCCTTCGCGCTTCCCTGATTTCAAAATACCATTAAATTTGCTTCGAAGATCTTTTCAGGAAAGAATGCAGTCACTACACGTCATTCGGTATGTGGTGCGTGGGTAAGTGGGAGAATCTGGGAGCATATTGATGGGAATGTGTTAGAATTTTTAAAAATGGTACTAGCATTGGGTACTATACGTGAGTACTTGATTGCTGGTGCAGACTCAATAGACTGTTCCATTCTGTATGAATATAAAATCACTGTGCAATATTTGCCCTCTTGTCCTTTGCTGAATTGCCTGTGAAAGTTGATCTCTGGATGCTCACTGGAAAAATAAACTCCAGAATTCAGTTCTGTGGTGCCTCTTGTCTAGAGCCAGGGCTGCTCAACTGACTTTCATACTCTGTATTTCTCTCTTGATACGACAAGCTCATTATCCCAGGAATCAAGAGAACCTCTGCCTTCACTGACTGCAGGGGATGCATATCATTGATTTGGCATAGCGACCAATCCTTCAGCTATTAGACCATAAGCCCATTGGAGCAGAATCAGGCCATTCAGCCCATCGAATGCACACCATTTCATCATGGCTACCCATTTTCCCTCTCGACCTATTTTCCTGTCTTCTCCCCATCACCATTCACATCCCGACTAATCAAGAACGCATCAACCTTGGCCTTAAATACATCCAATGACCTGGCCTCCATAGTCACCTGTGGCAAAGAAATCCACAGATGCACTGCTTTCTGGCTAAGAAAATTCATCATCATTCCTGTTCTAAAGGGGCAACCCTCTATTCTGAGGCTGTGCCCTCTGGTCCTAGAATCCCCCATTATAGGAAACATCCACCCCACAACCACTCCACAAAGGTTTTTCAACATTCAATGGGTTTAAATGAAATCCCCCCTCATTTTTTTTAAATTTCAGTGAGTTCAGGCCCAGAATCATCAAGCACTCCATATATGATAACCCTATCACTTCTGGGATCATTCTCGTGAACATTCACTAAAACCTCTTCAATGTCAGCACATCAGTTCTTAGATAAGGGACCCAAATCTGCTCATGGTATTTCAAGTGAGGCCTCACCAGTGCCTTATAAAGCATCAGAATTACATTCTTGCTTTTATATTCTTGTCCTCTCAAACAATGTATTTGTCTTCCTCTCCACTGACTCAACCTGTATGTTATCCTTTAGGGAATCCTGCACGAGTATTCCTAAGTCGCTTTGTACTTTGGATTCTTGAAGTTTCCGGCCATTTAGAGAATTTGTTCCTTTTACCGAAGTGCATGACCATTAACTTCCTGACACTGTAATCCATCTGCCGCTTCTTTGCCCATTCCCCCAATCTGTCTAAATCCTTCTGCAGAGTCCCTGCTTCCTCAACACTACCTGCCCCTCCGCCTATCTTCATATCATCTGCATGTCTTCCATGATGAGGATGACTCCAAGTTCACGCAATAGCCACTGCTCTACATACCGTCCTTACACATCTGGAGAAGAAGGATGCTTATGTGAGAATGCTGTCCTTGGACTGCAGTTCAGCATTCAACACCATAATTCCATCCAGGCTCGACAAGAAGCTCAGAGACCTCAGCCTTCACCCTGCCTTGTGCAACTGGATTCTGGACATCCTGTCAGTTCGCCAGCAGGTTGCAAGAGTGGGCTCCCTCACCTCCAACCCTCTAACTCTCAATACAGGAGCCCCTCAGGGCTGTGTACTGAGTCCCCTCCTTCACTCCCTGTATATCCATGATTGTATCGCCACCCACAACAATCTGTTAATTATATTTGCCGACGACACTACATTGATTGGCCCAATAACGAAGTGGCCCACAGGGAAGAAGTCATCTCCTTGGAATAGTGGTGTCAAGAAAACAACCTCTCCCTCAATGTCGCAAAAACAAAGGAGCTGGTTGTGGATTTCAGGAAGAATGGAGATGGGCTAACCCCTGTTGACATTAATGGATCTGGGTTTGAGAGTGGAAACAGCTTTAAGTTTCTCAGTATCCACTTCACTGAGGACCTCACGTGGTCTGTACACACAAGCTGTGTGGTGAAAAAGGCACAACAGTGCCTCTTTCACTTCAGATGATTGAGGAAATCTGGTATGGGCCCCCAAATCCTAAGAGCTTTCTACAGGGGCACAATTGAGAGCATCCTGACTGGCTGCATCACTGCCTCATATGAGAACTTCACATCCTTTAATTACAGGACTCTTCAAAGAGTGGTGAGGACAGCCCAGTGCATCTGTAGTTGTGAACTTCCCATGATCCTGGACATTCACAAAGACAGTATGTAAAAAGGGCCTGTAGGATCATTGGGGACCCGAGTCACTCCAACCACAATCTATTCTAGCTGCTATCATCCGGGAAGCGGTACCGCAGCATAAAAGCCAGGACCAACAGGCTCCAGGACAGCTTCTTCCACCAGGCCATCAGACTGATGAACTCACACTGACTTCCTCTTGTTCTTACCTACACTTCATTCTCTGCAACTTCCGCCATCTGCAAAGTGATCCTACCACCAAACATATCTTTACCTGCCCCATACTCTCTGCTTTCCAGGGGGATTGCTCCCTCTGTGATGCCCTTGTCCATTCATCCCTCCCCACTCATCTCTCTCCTAGCAGCACTCATCCCAGCGAGTGGCCAAAGTGCTACATCTGCCCATTCACCTCCTCCCTCACCTCCATTCAGGACCCCGAACAGTCCTTCCAGGAGAGGCAACACTTCACTTCGGAGTCTTCTGTGGTCATCTGTGGTATCCCATACTCCTGATGAGGCATCGTCTACATTTTAATTCTGGTTCCCCTAACCCGGGGGTCGGCAACCTGCGGCTCCCGAGCCATTTGTGGCTCTTTCACCTCTGTGCTGCGGCTCCCTGTGGCTTTGGGAAATAATTGGTCAGTATTTAATTAAAATGTATTTTATGTTAGTTTGTTAGCTTTTGAAATGTAATTATGGTGATCTTGTACAACCTAAGTGTAGCGACACATTTCCTGCCACATCCGAAACGGCTCACAATTAGCCAGCATTCCGGCTAAGGGAGATAGCCTACGGGGGTTTGTGAGTACGCGTCTTTTGCAGCATCTGCGTCCATGGGGGCTGGGTTGAGGGAGGCTTAAAAGCAAGGCTGTTTAGTTCGAATAAAGCTATCTTTGACTGCAGTTTACTGACACCGCTACAACGTGTTTTTATCGCTGGCTGTCCAGACGGAAGGTGCTGAAACGCTTTGTCGCGTGTCTGGAAGAAGTGAAAACTTTCCTGGGCAGCAAAGGGCTCACCTTTCCTGAGCTGGAACAGCCAGAGTGGCTGGAAAAGCTACACTTCATGTTAGACATGACAGCGCACCTGAACACGCTGAACACAGCTCTTCAGGGGAAAGGACGTACAGCCCTGCACATGTTGGAGGATGTTTTGGCATTCGAGCGCAAGTTGACAGTGCTTGCCAGAGATTTACAGAAAGGCACTTTGTCTCACTTCCCCAATTTGAGAGAGTTCAAACAAGGTCACGACATGATAATTTCGGAGTATTTACATTCTGCAATCATCGCAATGCAAACATCGTTTGGGAAACGCTTCTGTGAGTTCAGAGAGGAAAAAAACACATTATCCTTCCCGGTCACTCCCTTAAGCATCGATCCTTCCCTACTGAATACGACTGCATTGGCAGGTGTGATTCAACCTGATCTTGAGATGGAACTGGCCGACATAGCCGACAAAGACATATGGGTGTCCAAGTTTAGACGCTTGACAGCAGACCTTGAAGATGTTGCCCGTCAGAAGGCCGTTCTTGCTCAGAAACACAAATGGAGTGATATTGAAAACCTCACAGATGACAGCTTGCGATCCTGTGTAAAGATGAAGGTGACATCATACAGCCCTGATGTGCAGACGCTGTGCGCTGAGGTCCAGGAGCAGAAATCCCATTAACCAAGTATGATAAATATTTTAATTGCCTATTATTTTACTTATATTCATATTTTTTCATTGTTCAGTGAAATAGTCCTTTCATTTTTCAGGATGACAGCTGGCTGACGTTATTTTTGGTTTGCTGCTGGTGGAAAATTTAAGTTCGGCGTTTTTCATAAATACAAGAAGGACTCAAATAGACATTGAATATTTTACTTAAAAGTAACTTTCAACCCAACGTCTTTTTTTCGGAGTTCAAAATGTTTTTGTTGCATGCAGAAATGTAATTTCGTTTTCTCTGCAGGAGTTCATCAATTTCATAAATGCAACACATTATAGTTTGTTTATACATAGCATAAAGGCAAAAAAAACGTTGTATGCAGTGTTATTTCATTTTAAATGTCAAACGGGTTTTGCGGCTCCCAGTGTTTTCTTTTCTGTGGGAAACGGGTCCAAGTGGCTCTTTCAGTGGTAAAGGTTGCTGACCCCTGCCCTAACCATTCCGATGTGTCAGTCTGTGGCCACTTGTGCCATGTTGAGGCCACCCTCAGGGTAGAGGAGCAACACCTAATGTCTATTCTGTCTCCAAACTAATGGCATGAATATCAATTTATCTTTCCAGTACAAAAATTCCCTCCCCCTCCCCTCTTCTTCTGTTCCTCACTCTGACCTCTAACCACTTCTCACTTGCCATCACCTCCTCTGGTGCCCCTCCTCCTTCCCTTTCTCCTATGGTCCACTCTTCTCTCCATTCAGATTCCTTCCTGTCAAGCCCTTTACTTTTCCCACCCACCTGACTTAAACTATCACCTTCTAGCTACCCTCCTTCCCCTCCCCCAACCTTGTTAAACAGCCTCATGTGTTCATGTGTCTCAGCGTATCAAAGGCCTTCTGAAAATCCAAGTAAACAACATCCACTGATTCTCCTTTGTCTATCCTGCCTGTTACTTCCTCAAAGAATTCTAACAGATTTGTCAGGAATGAATTCCCCTTCAGAAAAACGTGCTGACTTCGGCCTATTTTGTCACGTGCCACGAAGTATCCCAAAACCTCATCCTTAATAATCGACTCCAACATCTCCCCAGCCACTGAGGTCAGACTACCTGGCCTAAAAGAGTGGAGTGACATTTGCAATTTTGCTGTCCTGTGGAACCATTCCAGAATCTAGTGATTCCTGAAAGATCACGACTATTGCCTCCGCTATCTCTTCAGCTACCTCTTTCAGAACCCTGGGGTGTAGTCCATCTGTCCCAGGTGAGTAGCTACCTTCAGATAATTCAGCTTCCCAAGCACCTTCTACCTAGTAATAGCAATCTGCCTCCTGACCCCCTCGAACTCCCGGCATATTGCTAGTGTCTTCTGCAGTGAAGATGGTTGCAAAATACTTTTTTAGTTCATCCACCATTTCCTTGTACCCCATTACTACTTCCCCAGCACCATTTTCCAGCAGTCCGATCTCTACTCTTGCCTCTTTTTGAGGTCTCAACAAAACCCTGTACAAACCTCACCAAAACTTTACATTTGTACTCCATGCGATGAAGGCCAACATTATTACTGGGTTCCTAGCTTAGCCACAGATCTTTCTATACACTAATACTTCCTAGTTTCTGACCTTTCACAAATAAGAGTCAGTTCCCAATTATCTTGCAGGTCTGCTGTGATTCTCCAACCCTGCCGATAAACCACACCCCACTGTGTGGGACATAACCCTATATGCCCTCTGGCAAGTGGCCATTTTCCTGGCTGGAACCCAAGGGATGGGAGGGGGTGCCAAGAGATAGGTTGCCACTCTCTTTACCAATAAGATAGGTGGTTACTTTCTCTGCTGGAACCACAAATGCACGGTACAGAGAGTCACAGGCTAGAGCTTAGGGTGGGCAGTCATGCATCTGGTTGGGTCCATGGGTCAAGCTCCCATTGTCCCTGCAGTAACTCCTGGCGTGCACTGTCACTGTCCCAGATTGAGGCTGTGACTTCCCTGCCCGGTACTGTGGTTGGGCCAACACTTTCCCAGTTAAAGCCATTTCCAAATGATCAATCTCCCAGCTGGAGACATGGCTGCTGACACTCTTCCAGCTGGGACCCTGGGATTTGCCCAGATGAATCTCATGAACTTAATGGCTCCTCTGCTGAACCATTCACAGGTGAAATACCTCATCCAGTTGCATTATATTACGCTGTGAGTCTGATGCCTTTCCATGTGTTTTGGATTACAAAAAACATAGAACATTAGGGCCATTCAGCCCACAATGTTGTACTGAACCAGTTAAAAAGCAAATCAGAAACCCCAAACACTAATTCCTCCTACATACACAATATCCATATCCCTCTATTTTCCTTATATCCATGTGCCTACAGATTAAAAATCTTTAATGTATTTCCCTCTAACACCAGACCAAGCAGTGCATTCTAGGCATCCAGCACTCTCTGAGTAAAATACTTGTCCCTCCCACTTTTAACGCATGCCCTCTATTATTAGACATTTTGACCCCGGGAAACAGATATTCCCTGTTTGCTCTATTTATGCCTCTCATGATCTTGTAAACTTTTCCCAGGTCAGCCTCTGCCGCACTGGAGACAACAATCCAAGTTTATCCAGTTTCTCATGATGTTGCATGCCCTCTAAACCAGGGAGCGTCCTGGTAAACCTCTTCCGCATCCTCTACAAAGCCTCAACGTCCTTCCTATATGAGGCAACCAGACTACACACAATAGTCCAGATATGTACCAGAGTTCTGTAAAGTTGCAACATAACGTCTTGACTTTTGAACTCAGTGCCTTGACTAATAAAAGCAAGCATTTCATAAGCCTTCTTAACCACCTTATCGACATGCGTAGCCACTTTAAGGGTACTATGAACTTGGTTTTCAAGATCTCTCTGCTCAGCAATACTGTTAAGAATCTTGCCCTTAACAGTGAACTGCCTCCTTGCATTTGCCTAACCCAGGTGCAACACCTCACATTTATCCAGGTTAAACCCCATCTGCCACTTTTCTGCCCATATCTATAACTGATCTATATCCTGCTATATTCTTTTCCAGTCTTCTACACTGTCCACAACTCCACCAATCAGCCACAAACTTACTAACCCACCCATCTACACTTTCATCTAGGTCATTTATAAATATTGCAAATAGCAGAGGTCCCAGCACAGATCCCTGTGGAACACCACTAATGACAGACTTCCAGCTCAGATAAGTCCCTTCAATCATTATGTGCAAACTAGTTCTGAATCCTATTTTTGATATATTACAGGATCATAGAGACATATAGCACAGAAATGATTGTCTGCTACCACCACCATGCCTGTCTACATTAAGCCCATCTGCCACACATTTCCCCATTATCCATTACTTTATATCACAACCTTTTGTATGACACCTTTCCCACGAGGCAGATAGTCCACTCAATTTGCCCCTTGCCCTCATCCCTCTATCTCCTTTGACTTACAAGTTACAGATGGTAGAAGTATGCATCACTGACTCAACCATACACATCTCTCCCTGCTTTATTTCTTTCACCTTCAGCAGCCTGGCCCACACATACACGTGTTGCTCAATGTCCAATCTGACCCACGTTTCAGCACTGCCAGTAATTGGGAGAATTGTGTGATATCGGGTAAGCCATGGGATCTGAATGATCTTCGGGACAAGAGGCAAGGACAAAATGAGTGACAGTTTTCCAGATGCAGCCCTGCTGATCAACTAGCCAAGCCAACTTGCTGTTGCCAGTACCAACAAGCTTCTAGGCTCAGTTTTCCTCAAGGCCATCTTTTAAAGTCACCTACAGTTTTGCCCTCCCAAAGATCGCAGCCTTTCCACCAGCTGTAGAGACTTGAGGGGCAAACGTTATGAGGACAGCCAGTGTTATATGGAACAGAGCCACAAAGGATATACAACATTATTGGTTTATTTGCCTGTGCAGCATGCTGAGTGTTTATTTATCAGTATGGTTTGAGCTGTTTATTCGGTGTTGACTTTTGTTTTCACTATGGACAGGTTGGTGCCTGCAGTCCTGGTCTGAGGGAAGGTGAACTGTGGAACTACTGGTGAACGTAGAGTTGAGGCCACAGTTCAAGTCAAGTCACTTTTATTGTCATTTCGACCATAACTGCTGGTACAGTACACAGTAAAAATGAGACAATGTTTTTCAGGACCATGGTGTTACATGACACAGTACAAAAACTAGACTGAACTATGGAAAAAAAACAACACGGAGAAAGCTACACTAGACTACAGACCTACACAGGACTACATAAAGTGCACAAAAACAGTGCAGGCATTACAATAAATAATAAACAGGACAATAGGGCAGTAAGGTGTCAGTCCAGGCTTCGGGTATTGAGGAGTCTGATAGCTTGGGGGAAGAAATTGTTACATAGTCTGGATTGCCCAAATCACAGCCAGTCCAGCTATGCTTTGCTTTGCCTCTTCCTCCTCCACTCCCCCTCGTGCTCCAGCTCCTCGGTCACTCATTGCAGAGCTGGCAGTGAGAGTTGTGTCCTCGAGGTGCTGAGACTGTACAAGGAACAAGGGACATTTGCTCTGCCTCAATATCTTAATTACACTCTTGGAAAACCATGGACTGTTGGTATACTACTGCCAAACCATGCTACCAACACGAGGAATGTGGGCCCAGATCTTTGCTTATTAAGTAGTCTTCTTTTTCACAGCTACCTCTGTCATGCCAGCAAAACTATTTCAGCTACTTATGAAGAAAGATTGAGCAAACTCCCTTTGGAGCAAAAGAGGATGAGAGGTGACTTGATAGAGGTGTTTAAAATGATAAGAGGCATCAATAAAATGGACAGCCAGCATCTTTTGCCCAGGGTGGAAATGGCTAACATGAAAGGGCATAACATTAAGATAATTGGAGGGAGGCACAGGGAGGAATTCTGAGCTTGGTTTCTTCACACAGAGAGTGGGGAAGTGTATGGAATGCACTGCCAGCAGTGATGGTAGAGTTGGATGCATTAAGGGCATTTAAGAAACTCTTAGGAAGGCTCATGGACAAAACAAAAAATAGAAGGCGATGCAGATCTTGGAGTAGGTTAAAAGGTTGTCACAACATCATAGGCTGAAGGGTCTGTGCTGTTCTGTACTGTTGTACATTCTATATTCTATGTACTGCACCATTCCCTATTTCTAAAGCTGGAAAATATGGCCTCGGAATAAGGAGCGAGGATCTAAGGATTTGTAGAATCTGGAACGCACTGTGGGCAGTACTGTCGAAACTCTCCCAGCATTTGAGAAGTACCTTGACAAGTTCTTGTACGGCTAGGTACTGGTAAACAGGATTAATACAGATGGACAGAAATGGTTGACATGCATAGGCTGAGGAGTTTTTTTCTGTGCTCTACAGCTCTATGGCTCTGTAACTATGATTTCTGCCTGGATTACTTTCACAAGATGTATCAAAAATAGTGAAGTGTTTCAAGAACTAATAACTTATTTTTCTTTTATTTATTGAACCACTTCATTAAATAAAAGGAAAACAAGTTTTTACTTATTGAAATAACATTTCAAATATAGTTTCTTTTCTTTTTTACCTTTTCCTGTTGCAGGCTACATTCCCTCTGAAGATGTAATCCTTTCTGAAGGATGGAACTTCCTGACAAAAGTTCCAGCCTAAGTTTTATGTTGGTTTTGTGCTTGGAGATACAGCAGAGTAACAGGGTCTTCCGGCCCACTTACACCCATGTAGCCAATTAACCTGCTAACCCCTACATCTTTGGAATGTGAGGGGAATCTGCATCTCCAATACACTGGATACAAGAAAATAGTGAACACGGCCCAGTCCCACACTAGCTCAGTGACAGCTTCTTTTCCGCAGTCATCAGCTTCTTGAGCTGACCTGCACCAACCTAACCCTAGCTCAGCAACAAAATATTATGGACCACTACTTGCACTACCATGAACTTGTTTCTGACTGCGTTTTTTTTTGTGTGAAGGTCTAGTTTTGTAGTCTTTTTCTTCCTTTACTACCAGTAAAATAATGTACAATCTAAGTTCGATACGTTATTGCCTGAACTGTGGTACCCGTACCTCACAATATGTGACAATAAATGTGCCTTGTTTTTCACGCCATGATCACCCAAAATTCTATTTTTTCCAAGAGCAAATCTTGCTCAAAATCTTGTCCGGTTGAAAATACACAAGTCATGAAAATGAACTCTGCATTACCATATGCAATCCCTGTTAGCACATCTGACCTTTCGCTTGTGTCAGACACACCTTTAACAATGTCATTAGCTGTGTGCTGCATATTTCCACCCAAACTTCCACATTTTCAGCATAAACATGAGCACATTCCATTAGCTTGTTACTTTTCCTATGACTTAAAGAAAGTGCTGACTTCAAGAACTTGGCTTGGACAGCATCAAAACCCATTTCAGACTCTGCATGCATTTTTCAAAGGCAACAGAGTGGGACAAAACACATACCTCCAGGGTCAAGGAAAGCTTTTATCACACCATTATAAGACTATTGAACAGTCCCTTGGCCTCACAACCTACTGCATCATGGCCTTGCACCTTGTACAGAACTGTAACACTTTGTTCTGCATTCTGTGTACCTCAATGTACTGATGGATGGATCTGTATGGATGGCACGCAAAACATTGTTTTTTATTGTACCTCGGTCCAAGTGAAAATAGTAAACCAATTTCCCAATTTCTCCCGCATTTATTGACTGAGAGACCCGGTCGATGGGTTCCTCCAGCATTCTGTTACTGTGGGCATTACTATAGCCTTGACTGGCCACTCAGATTGGTTCAGAGACCACAGGGCAGGAGGCACGTATGTCAGCAAGGAATTCACTCCCATGAGCCTTTAGAGACGCCACATCCCATATGTGCAGGCCGCAAAGAAGAATACAGCTGTCAATCAACAATTGGTCGTTGCAAATTGTCCCTTGATTAGGCTATGGTTAAATCAGGGGTTGCCGAGCAGCGAGGCGCAAAGAGCTGGAAGGGCCTATTCCACCCTGTAGCTCAATAAATAAATTAAATTAAATTAAACAGGAAACATACCCATTCCTTCAGGGTGCAGGTCATTGTGTATCACAGAAGGATTTCTGATGTAATAGTTCTGGGAAATAAGAGTGACTCCTTTATTCTTAGGAACTGCCTCTGCTCAGAGGGACACATCCAGGACACAAGGAATGCCCTCCAAGTCCGTAGCTACTCACCTTGTGAGTTCTCCAACCACAGCAGCTGAGTGTAAATCCACGCATGCACTCGGAGTGGTAGTCAGTGGAAAGCATCGCTGGTCTCCGCACGGGGAGACCTTGTCTTCACCAGTCCTGGAGTACATAACAACCAGAAGTACAGGTGCAATGGTGGGTGATACTTGGTCCGCAGCCTCCTAAACGGAGTCAACCGTTGGAGGAGGAGGAAATTAGAAAACCAGATTCTGAGGGCCTTGCAGCAGAGGCTGGAAGGCAACAGGAGCAGAAGGAAAAGAGGGCCATCAGGAGGACATCCCTGCCCAGCACCACAACCTCATCTTCACAGGCAGGAAGTAAACTGATGCAGCCGGACAGACACCTCTCATCCAAAATTACAGCACACATTGCAGGCCAAACATTCTTTTTACCCATTCATTCAAGGAATGCTGGCATTCTTTGCCTATTATGGGACTGGCACACACACACGCTCTCTCTCTCAATTTAGAATTGAGGCATGGTTTAACTGGGAGGAAGTGTAGACATATGGATGCAAGGTGAGATGAGACATGATCAGAAAAGTGCTTATAAGTAGGTCAAAGGAATTATTCAAACCCAGTGCCTTCAAAACCATGGATGAGAATTCAGCAGCAAAAGAGCTTCGACTGCAGGGTACTGGTTAGGTAATGTTACAGAAGTTGAAACAATCAGTCATAGAGATGGCATGTACGTGTGGAATCCGAACTGAATTGAGTCCGAGTTCAGGACTGCTGGCAGCAGCAGCAGCACTATAATTTGAATCAGGATCGTTTTCAAAATCTATACTGATGGAATTCAAATAAAAAAATAAAATTGATCCAGTAATGTTTTGAATATAAATCACTGGTCTATGTTGGTGGGCCAATTTTCTCCCCACAAGTTGAAGTACGCAGTGGATTCAGTTCCCAACAATTCTTCCTGGTATTTGATTACACAGTAGAGATTCTTCTGGTCTGCTAAGGATATTGCGACATCCAGTCACTTAAACAGGAAGGGCAACAGTATCAGGGGGATGAATTGGAATGGAAGAGTGATGCTGCAGCCTCATAGTTCCAATAACTTAGCTTTAATCATGACCTTCAATGCTGTTTGCATATTCTGCCTATGGTTGTGTTGGTTTCCTCCGGGTACTCCAGTTCCATCCCACAAAGAAAGGCATATGGGCTGACATCTATACAAATAGTCCGAGTGTAGAAGTGAACGGTAGAAGAATAACGGGAGCTGATGGAGAAATGGAAGGGAATAAAAATAATAGGGATTAGAATTGATGGGCTTTTGGTGGTGTCAATATGATGGATCAAAATGCCTTTACCTTATGAATGACATTATGACCCTTCATTAACTTAGCATGGTTATCTGGTCACTGATTGCTATGAATTTAATGGAAGTGGAATTGGAATTGGTTTATTATTGTCACAACCAACCTTCTTTAGATTGTATTGGCTCCTGTGAAGTCTGAGGCTCAGAGGCTGTTGCACTGAAAGGCAGCCCAGTCATCAAAAGGAGAACACTTTGCAGCTCATAATTCCTACTGCCAATGTTGTGACTGTGAGTGAAGTCACCAGAGAGATACAACCGGCAGATATAAAGGTCTTTATTTGGGACACTCACAAGCTGACAGTCTTTGGAGTCACTCGAGAGAGAGACTCCCCAACCCAACATTACAGCATATTTTTATATGTAAAAGAACACAGGTCACAGGACTGTTTCTATAGTTACAATGTCACCATAATGCTTCTTTTGAGTTTCATGTAATTTTTCAAATACCTTGATTTTCCCACCAACACAGCCGAGATGAGTTACTGTAACCTCTGAGTCGTATTCATGCAATGGGTGTTGATTGCATTCATGCATATGCAGAAATCTCAGGTCAATTAGATGTTTCCTAGTCTGCAATTTACTCTAAGGTGCAGCTTCAGTAAGACCATTGTTCTGAGCTGCATTTTAAATTCAATCTATAATCTATATTCAGATCTGAAGACTGGTTGATGTTAACATTTACTATATTGCATATCCCCAGAATATGCCCTAACACCTCCAGATGAATATCTGAAGTGCTGGAACTAAAATACTATCATATGTCATGTGATAATGTATGGATACTATGAGTTTGAACCTCTGTGTCCCAGTTTTCAACACAGAAACAGGCTCAATGAGTCTTGATGTACACTATAATACATCATTTTAATACTTAGAATTACAGAGTCATACAATCATAGAGGAATAAAATAGGCCCTTTACTCCATCTGGTCAACTGTGTTGCCTAGTGAGCTAGACCCATCTACCTGCATTTGGTCCATAGTCCTCTGAACCCCTTCTGCCCATCAACTTGTTTACATGTGCCTAATATGGCTGCCTCAACCACTAATGTTGGCATTCATTCCAAATATGTATCACCATTTGCTTGAAGTAGCTAATGTTGATATTCCTTTTAAATCTTTAAGCATCCCTTTCCTGGAAAAAATATGTGCTTTCACTCTGCCTTCATGATCTTATATACCTCCATGAGACCATTCCTCAATCTCAATATTTCGGGATGTAAATTCCTAGTCTATACAAGCTCTTCTTGTAAGTCAAGTCCAGGCAACATTTTAGTAATTCTTTTCAGCATGCATGAACAAAACTTTTCTCAGAAATTTTCCATTTCTAGCAAAGAATCTTTCTCCATTTGCATTTTTTTTACTTCACAGTTACTGGAACTAAAAAATGTTGCAATCTGCAGATATTTTTCAGAAGGAAATATTAATCTTCTCATATAACAACTATTTTTAACAATGTAGATAGAATGACCTTACTTGCCAGTCTTTGAATTGCCTAACTATTGGTGGTGCAATAGTAATTTGCACAATGGTACCAGCCACAATGCCAATCAAATCATACAGCTTCTCCTGAAGGTGAAGGAATCCGAGAAGTATTGTGTGAAATGCTAAGCTACTTTGGCAGTGAATATTGCCAAATACCATGTATATATCAAACATTGTTATATTGAAGTTATTTTACATATTCCTGAATCTCAATATATACTTGATGTTACCAGATCTGCCAATGGTTCAACAGTGACTTCCAGTAATTTAACATGCCATTATCAATGGTTTGCCATCTGCTGCTCCCCAAATCTTCTGACTGCAGAAAGTGATTAATCAACAAATAGAAACATGGAAAACCTACAGCACAATACAGGCCCTTCGGCCCACAATACTGTGCCAAACATGTATTTACTTTAGAAATTATCTAGGGTTACCCATAGCCCTCTATTTTTCTAAGCTCCAATTATCCATCCAGGAGTCCCTTAAAAGACCCTATCGTATCTACCTCCATCACCGTCACCGGCTGCCCATTCCGCTCCCTACGTAAAAAATGTACCCCTGGCATCTCCTCTGTACCTACTTCCAAGCACCTTAAAACCGCGCCTTAAAAATGATAAAACTCAAGTGGCGGGGAAATTAAACTGGAGAGAGTATGTCTCTTCCCCTTTATACAGTCTGCCTAATTCTTCATTCCATGGCTAACTTTGGTTTAATTGGTAGTGAATTCAGGACCATCGGCAGCAGCAGCTCTTTCATATGCATAAGGATCAGTTTCTTTATATGATGGAATTCAGATTAAAGTGAAATGATCGATTTACACGATGACTGTGTATCAGTGCTGTGTGCCAATAGGCCTAGAGTATGACGGTGGTGCAGTGGTTAGTTTACTGGGCTAGTACATCTAATCCAAAGACTTGAGAAAACAGAGAATTGGGTTCAAATCCCAAAATGGCAGGTGGGAATAAGAATTCAGTTCAAAATCTACAACAGGAAGGAAGGGATAAAATGAACAACTAGATTTAGTATTGCTCACGATAATAATATTGCAGATTGTTGTTCAGAGCATATCGGGTTCAGTAATGCCTCACACAGGAGTTAGATTTAGCATATCTCTGACTTACTAATGTGATTGGCTTTGAAATGGTCGAGCTAGACATCCAGTGGTATCCTTGCATTCAAAGAGAGGAAGAATACAGTGCATTGCAGTAAAGCAGCCAGTAAATCTGGATTCACGTCTGACCCCTGTTAATATGCATGTTGAGCTTGCACTGTCTCCCTTTAACTCTGTGTGTTCCCTGGGTGGGTTTGCTCCCACTCTCCAAAGATAGGCAAGCTATTAAGTTGAGGTTATTGTCATGTGCACAAATTCGGTGAGGTACATGTACGATAAAAAGCACCCTTACAGCAGCATTACAGACACACAGGTTCAAATCATAACACACCAAACATGAATTATACATAAATTATTCAAGACTATGAAGACAGTGACACAATCAGATACAAGTCTACGGTCATGCAAGTTGATGCTGTTGGGCCCTGAGCTCCCAGTAGAGCATAGGCCATCGATGCCCTCCCGTCCCCATCACCATAGAAAGGGTGCAGAGGAGATTTACAAGGATGTTGCCTGGATTGGGGAGCATGCCTTATGAGAATAGGTTGAGTGAACTCGGCCTTTTCTCCTTGGAGCGAAGGAGGATGAGAGATGACCTGATAGAGGTGTATAAGATAATGAGAGGCATTGATCATGTGGATAGTCCAAGGCTTTTTCCCAGGGCTGAAGTGGCTAGCACGAGAGGGCATAGTTTTAAGGTGCTTGGAAGTAGGTACAGAGGAGACGTCAGTTTTTTTATGCAGAGAGTGGTGATTGCATGGGATGGGCTGCCAGCGGCGGTAGTGGAGGCAGAAACGATAGGGTCTTTTAAGAGACTCCTGGTTGGCTACATGGAGCTTAGAACAATAGAGGGCTATGGGTAAAGCCTAGATAGTTCTAAGGTAGGGACGTGTTCGGCACAGCTTTGTGGGACAAAAGGCCTGCATTGTGCTGTGTGTTTTCTATGTTTCTATGTTTCTATCCTCTGTTCTGAGACAATTTCTTGAGGGTTGACCAGTAGTATCCCCATGGTCTACTTCCAGCCTCTCTCTTCTTTGAACATCCCTATTTCCTCTTTCCTGGGAGATTCCACTTTAATGTCTGCTTGGTAATGTTGTTGGTTGCCTTCCCCAAGCTGTGGCCAATTCACCCCCATTTCTGTTTGCGTATTTAAATCTCTATAGGTCCCTGGTGGATGTTTTCCTATGGTATCTGGTTGATTACTTTGTCAGTCCATCTGATGCTTAGGATCCTTCTTAGGAATTGGTCGATAAAAGCCTGCAGTTTTTATAGTAGTGGTCCATAGCGTAGAGGTGAGATTAGGCTGGTGCAGGTCAATTCAAGTACCTAATGGCTTGTAACTTTTCCTGAAGCCGGTAGTGTGGCATTTCAGTCTTCTGTACCTCCTGTCCAACATAACAGTGAGAAGAGGACAGTTTAATTGTCCACTATAAATCGTTCCTGGTCTAGAGGTGAGTTATATAATATGCAGAGAGATGATCAAAATGTGAGGACAATACATTGGAACCAGTATAGCATTTGGATTTGTATAAATGGTGCTAATTTGCCAATGCAGACTCAGTGAACCAAAGCCCTATTTCTGTCACACACCATCCTTGTGTAGAAATCTATCATGGTTCTTACATTGCTACTTGGTACAAATCTTGCAACTCCCTTCCCAATATGAAGCACTTACATCAGGAGTACAACAGTTCAGGAAAGTGACTCATCTCTAATTTTTTAAAGGTCATTAAGAAGTGGAAAATAAATATTGGCCTTGCCCTGCAAAACAAAAATCTAAAAAATGAATATGTAAAATGACGAATAGAGTGTCTGATAGGTGTCAGACTTCATGGAACCTGCATCATGACTCCAACCAGGTCTAATTTCAACCCAATGGCCTGATGAATGGTCTCAGCCCAAACCCGCTATAGCTGCTGCCTGATCTGTTGAGTTCCTGCAATATTTTGTGTGTTTTGTTATAATTTCAACTTGAGTATTTTCCGAGCTGATATAAAGTGAGTTCAAGATGATGGAAGTGCCCCACAGAAGTGAAGGCTTGTGGGCTGTAATGCCCACAGTGCAGTGCCCACTGTGAACTGCTGGTTTTTTTCTGCTACAGCTTCATTATGGTGTTCAAATGGTTGTTGTGATGTGTCTAGTGTGGTTGTGTATTGGGTATGCTCGTCGCTTTCACTTTCATCGCTGGCTTGCAGTCTCGCAAAAAGGAGAGCTGAATGTGTACGTCTCTCCCTGCCGGTACGTAGCCTCTCCAACAGCAAGCCTCATGTGGTGCCACTTCGCTGGTAGCACATGGAAACTGAACTCCTTTTGGACTCAGTCTGAACTGTAGAGGACAGGAAGGAGGACTGGCCCCTGAACACATAGCATGCTGGCCCACCGGCGAGTGGACACACTCTAGTGCCCGTGAACCAGATCTCTTGCTATGGGCAAGCAGCCCCACTGCCTTTGGGGCAGCCTTGGGAGAGACAAACCAACAGGAGAAAACCCAGACAGAAACTCTGAAGTAGAGTCCGTAAGGTGGCTGGACATCATTGAACATCCTTCTGGGAGCTCCTGCAGACAAGATGGTGCCAAATGTATTGATTCATAAGCTTTCCTCCAACCACACTGGTGAGGCCAAGAGGGGGATCTTGACGAATGGGCCCCTCAGGATCTCCATACCTTCAGTCCAGGCTTGTGATGATGATGATCGTCACCCATTGTTCTTCGAGACAGACGGATGCCAAACAACAAGCTTCATTATGAGAGGAACCAGCATACGTAAGATGCGAAAGGCAAGAAGGTAATTACAGATGCATTCCGATGGATGCCCACGTAATACTGCTTTGGATTTGTCTGACATTGGGATCCAGAGGCTGTTTGATTTGTTAAAAGAAAGTTGCCTACTTTTCAGGAACTAGGACACTTCACTATCACAGAATTGTCCCTCCTTGCTTATCCAGTTTCAAATCAAGACATGCTTTTCTGCTCTGCGGTAATGTCAAGTCCCAGCTCACTGATATCACCAGCTGTTTTTAGGACAGCTAAGTTCTAATAAGGCAACAGATGCGTCCAGATCCTAGCCGCATTTTGTACACCAGCACTTTGTGTCCTCTGTGGGCAAATGTCAAAAGAGATGGATGGTTTGGACCTCAAATCTTCCTGATCATCAGAAATGAATGAGCTAAAGTGGAGGATTATTAACAACAGCCATTGCATGCTCTGCCTAGCATCAGTGGGGAGAAGCACAGAAATAATACAACCTGAAATGTCAAACTTTATTTTTTTCTCTCTCTGCAGACGTTGTGTATTACCAGCATTTTCTGTTTTGAGAGAACTGAATTTTATATAGTGAAGAGAAACAACTTCATTATGTTGATACTTAACTTGATGTTACTACTGTATGATCTACTTTCATTCTGAAATACAGTTGTATTGAAGTCAAAAAACTGAATCAAAGTGGAACTTGCTGCTGTTGTGACTGTGATCGCAGCCACTGGAGAGACACTGAAACAAATGATATAGAAACCTTTATTTAGCACAATAGCAGGCATTCTCATGGAGGTGCTGTTGATAGAGGCTCCCTCACTCAACATGAGATCACATATTTAAATGCTAAAGATCGAAGTAAATGGCAGGACAATTCTACAGTCACAATGTATTCATGAGGTTTTCTTTAAGTTATGAATAATTTTCAGACACCTAGATCTTTACACTAATACTCCAGGCACCCTAGATTTCAATCACCACCATCTCTGAGCTGCACTCGTGCATTTGCACACGTCTCAGGCCAATGGAGTTTTTCCCCGTTCGCAATCGACCGCAGTCTGCGGCTCCGAGACCATTGTTCTGAGCTGTATTTTAACTCAATCTACAATCCACATTCAGATCTGAAGACTGGTTGCTGTTGGAATTAATATATGCTACATTCCATAATGTTCCCTAACACTGCCACGGGATAATGGGTTTAGCATTACTGACCAGATGAGAATTTCTAGGCAAATTAAAGCTACACAGATATTTCCATAGTTTGGCTGCTGTTGCTACCGTGGTTATTGTGACTATTTCAGCAAGGATGTGCCTTTCCCACCCCCCCCCCCCCCCGCCTATACTTTTGGTCTTTGTTGCTTTGCCCCAGGCTAGCTTTTAGTGATGTACCCTGGAAAGAAACTTTAGGCTATGTCTAGCAATTGGATTTACTGGATGATTTGTTTAAAATAACAAGAAAATTTATTGTCACACAATATCCTAGCTCATTCAGACTGCCAATATACTCATTTTCTAAACAATAATCAAACTTGCACAAAACCCTTAAGTCAACATGTTTCTAAAGTATAACCGGGGCATCTGTAACTAAGGTGCTTTAGAATAAGAAACACCTTGCAAAGCTTCAATATCACTCACTATATGGGAAGGCCGTATATCTGGTGAATATAGTCTGGCTGAGGTCTCACAGAGTTTTGTAAAGAGGCAAATTACTACACTTTGATAGATTAATTGATTTTCATTACTCCAAGAAAGGCCTTTGCTATGCTGACAAAGATCGGGTTAATGTGGCACTGTGAAATTCTCTTCCTGGTTCTTGTTCATTCCAGGCTGTTGCTGACCTCTGCGATATCTCACCGATGTGGTGAGGAGGCCGCTCAAACTTCTTTCCTAAGGCAAAGAGGTTTCAGCTACTTTTTCTTCATCCCAAAGGGAAAGACAGAGTTGGTATATCACATGCTTTTATTGGAGACTTCCTCAAATTCATAGAGGCCTCCATGAAACATCTGGCCTTATCTGTGAAGATTCTCCAGTGCTCCCATAGACAAGGTACATGCACCCAGTAAGAACTGGCCTTCACCCACTGCTCTGTCTGACAACTTGTGGGAACTCTTTCCCACAGTCTTGCTACCATTTCACCGTCCAGTCATTCATTGGCAACACTCCACTACAAGAGTGTTGCTTCCATAGAGGCGTGTTCTTTTAACAGCTGTCTACAAAGGTTGTTCCTATGGTGTTGCATTATAACAACTGGGAGAACTGGCAGCACTTCAATAGGGAATGCCAGCTGAAACCAATAAGGTTAGTCTCAGCATGGCTTTACAGAGAGATGCCTGACAATGCTGTCTGCAAATCTCTATTTGAAGTTCTCACTCTTTATGTATGTTTCACAAACACTATTAGCATGACTCACTGAACTATTTTAACATTAAGCAAAAAGGTGTTGAGCAATTTCTCAGCCTTTGTTTTGCATTGGAACATCCTCCAGATACGGTCTTTGCTTTATGGCACATGTTCCAGCCTTTAAAGATCCATGCACAGATGGGCTTATAAGGTCACATTGAGATTTTGCTCTCTAACTCCTTGGGCAATTCAAATAAAGGCAAAGTGGCAGTTCCCAAATGAAAGTATTAGCTCTCTGTAATGTATAGATCTATGTCTTTTAGACCAATGACCAGCCCCCTTAGCACTATATATTGATCTGTTGTCTGTGCGTGCACTGTTGTCTACAACGTGCATTGTTTTCTCTCTCTCTTTCTCTCGCTCCAACGTGAACACACCAGTTAAAGCCATCTCCCGCATGCATGCTTTTATTTAATCAAAATGTAATTGTGCACAGACACAACAAATTAGCAAAAAGTACAAACCTGAATGTCAGAGAATATCATGAACTGCACTGACAGTTACGGGATGAAACAGTGAGAGTAAAACAGCACGAGAAAGCTAAAGTACCAGTGAAAGATGTGCTGAACTTAAAGTGAAAATAATGTACCGATGACTTTAGTTGGAAAAGTTGATGAATTTGTTAGCACTAATGATGGCTGGGAGTCATATAACAAGAGGGTGGAACTGTATTGTAACACAAACAATGTAGAGGAGCTTAAAGCCCCTACACTTCTTAGCTTAATGAGTGCAAGAACGTAGTCTCTCATGCAACCTAAGCAAGGCATTTGATGGAATTGTTACAATTTTACAAAATCACTTGAGCCCTAAACCACTAGCAATTGCTGGGAGATTTAGATTTTACAAAAGGAACCAGTCGGAAGATGAAAGCCTTTCTGAATGTTTTGCAGAACTGTGCAAACTTTCCCAGTACTGTGACTTCTAGAGATGGACTTTCTGCTACATTAAGGGGCAGCCTTGTATGTGGCATGCATAGTCAAAGGACTCAAAAGAGGCTACTAAATCAAAGAGAACTAACCTTAGAACTGTCATTGACCATTGCAATATCATTAGAGACTGCAGCAAAGAATGCAGCAGAACTACAGAAAAGGAGATTAGAGTGTGATATGCATAAAAAGCCACTGAATAGTGTAAAAAACCAAACATGTTATCGATGTGGCAAATTCTCCCATGATACAAATGTTGTTTCTCTGTTGGTTCAGAGAAAAAGTGTGCAGAAAGTGTCACAGACAAGGTCATAGACAGAAATAGTGCAAGGCAGACAAAAGCATAACCAAGTGAAAAGTCTTAAACATACAACTAAGCAAATGCATAAAGTTACTGAATGTAAAACAGATCAGACACCACACAGTCATGCCTAGAACTGCGTAGTATAACTGAAGCAGATCACAAAATCATCTGCATTGCAATAGGTGTGTCTGGTGTAAAACTGAAAATGGAGCTGGATACATGAACAGCTTTGTCCATAATTCCAGATGCTGACTACAACAGACTGTTTTCTAAGATAACATTAGAGAAGACCTCAGTGATGCTAAAGACTTACACAGGCAAAAAAAGTGTCTCCCAAAAGCAAACTGAAAGTAAATGTGATGTATGGAGACCAAGCACAACAGTTAGAGCTTTACTGTTGAAACGCGGAGGGCCAGCACTTATCAGACATGAATGGTTGAGAAAAATCTAACTAGAGTGGCACAGAATCAAAGCCCAGTGTTGTATCAACAGGCAATGACAGCCCAAATGGCAGCACTAAACAGAGACTGGCACAGCTGCTTAATGCTAATCAGAAGGTGCTTGAGAAGGGAATAGATAAACAGATTGAGGACTTGACCAAAAGCAGTTTGGCATGTCAAAAGGTTTAAAATGCACCCTCACAGGCAGCGTTACTTTATTTTACTTTACTTTATCATCACCAAACAATTGATACCAGAGTGTACAATCATCACAGTGATATTTGTTTCTGCGCTCCGCACTCCCTGAAGTACAAATCGAAGTAAATATAATAAAAATTTAAATTATAAATCATATTTAGAAAATAGAAAACGGAAAGTAAGGTAGTGCAAGTCAGGTCCAGATATTTGGAAGGTATGGCCCAGATCCGGGTCAGGATCTGTTCAGCAGTCTTATCACAGTTGGAAAGAAGCTGTTCCCAAATCTGGCCGTACGAATCTTCATGCTCCTGAACCTTCTCCTGGAGGGAAGTGGGACAAAAAGTGTGTTGGCTGGGTGGGTCTTGTCCTTGATTATCCTGGCAGCACTGCTCCGACAGCGTGCGGTGTAAAGTGAGTCCAAGGATGGAAGATTGGTTTGTGTGATGTGCTGGGCTATGTTGATGATCTTCTGCAGCTTCTCCCGGTCTTGGGCAGGTCAAATTCCATACCAGGTTGTGATACACCCAGAAGAATGCTTTCTACGGTGCACCTATAAAAATCACACCCGCGAGAGTGGCCATTTTCACCATGGCATAGAGTCCTGATTGCTGTGGATGCTCATTTGATGTGGCTAGGGGTTATACCAATGAAATCAACCATCTCAGCAAAGACTGTCTCCACTCTGAGGACCATCTTCACCAGTGTTGGCTTACCAGGACAAATTATGAATGACAACAGACCAATGCACGTCGGAAGAGTTCCGACTGTTCACAAAGAAAAAGGGAATCAGACATTTCAAGTCAACTCCTCAGCACCCAGCAATGAATGAGTTAGTTGAAAGATTTATCCAAACCTTCAAGAAGTCCATTAAAGTGATGGACAAGAAAGACATTTGGCTAATGCACAAAGTGGACAGCTCCCTTTAAGAATATCAGAACTCTGCTCATGTAATGACAAATCACACACCTGCAATGCTGTTCACGAGCAGGAATCTAAGATCTCACATAGACCTCCTGAACCAGTTCTATGGAGGGAAGTGAGAATAAACAGTTTAGCCAGTTGCCAACTGAATCAGCAAGGAGTTTTGACATTGGACAGGAAGTCCAAACGTGTGATTACCAAGAATGCAAGTGGACACCCGATAAGACAGCTACAAGAAATGAACCACTGACATACACAGAGGATGTTAGAGATCAGACATGGAGACATCATGTGGACCAGATACCGGGTGTTCAACCGAAGAACACACATAAATCAACTGCATCCAACAAGACGGACACATCACAGTCACCAGACTTATCTCTCATTGCTGATGTCACTAACAGTAATGTGACACTGGAAACCAAGAACGTATTCTTAGATAAGCCACCTACCCAATCTGATGCCACTCCACAGGCCCAGAGTATGACAAGAATGTTATCATTGACAACACACCTGTCAAACCTGATGCCACTCCACAGGTCCAGAGGGACTATCCTGAAAGAAACAGAGTGCCACCCAAAAGTCTGAACCTTTAGAACTATGAAGTTTGTTATGGATTGTTATTGTGGAAGCGTGTTTATTTGGAATATGGTTTTATGAAAGGGAAGTTCAATGTTTTGTACATATACAGTTTTATGTTTTGCATTAATCTAAAGGGGGAGGGAGTGTAATGTATGGATCTATTTCTTTTACAGCAATGAATTTGCTGTAATGGATACGGTAAATTTCTTTTACACTCCCCTCTCCCAGTATTACGTACTGATTTGTTGTCTGTGAATGCACTGTTGTCTATGCATGCACGTTGTTCTCTCTCTCTCACTGCAATGTGAATATACCAGTTAAAGCCATCTCCAGCATGTGTCCTTTTATTTAATATGTATATAGTTGTGCACTTTCCTTGAATTTCTTATCATGGTTGGCTGATGAATTAGAATTATCTTTTGAAAAATCAACTCTCCTCTTCTTTCTCGGCACTTTCAAACTGACTTCTTCATTCTTACCTTCCTTCATACTAGTTTCTCTGATGGCACTTCATTAGTAGATCCCAAAAGTAGGATACTGCGGAATTATTGAAAATGTCACTGTGGTGTATGGCTATCAGTTACTAAGGGAAACTTATCCCTAAAGGATGGTGTATTGATACTGCCTTGAGAAACCACATCAAAGAGATTTTTAGCTTGTTTGTAAAACATTTCAGATATCACAATAAGTGGACATGTTCCTTTAAGGCTACAAAAATGTATTAAACTTTTCCATGTACCCCAGCTAGTTGCCGATGAGGTGGGCAAAGATGGGATGGTATGTATTTCTGGAGGGTGGTTAGCTATATCAGAACATTATAACCCTTCAGGTAGTGATGCAAATTAACATGTATAAACAGAGGCAAACCATGCATCAGTGCAGTATATTGGATTCCTTGGTCACCATGACAAAACAACGGGTTGTGTGTATTACTCTAAGGTATGTTTAGCTTCTACTTAAACAACATTGTTCAAGCTTCACACACAAAATGCTGGAGGAACTCAGCAGGCCAGAAAGCATCTGAGGAAAAGAATGAACAGTTAATGTTTTGGCCCACGACTCTTCATCAGGACTAGGAATAAGGAAAGGCAAGAAGTCATAGCAAGAAGGTGGAAGGAGAGAGGAAGGAGGTAGGGGATAGGTGAAACCAAAAGGGGGGGGGGTGAAGTAAAGAGCTGGGAAGCTGATTGGTGAATGCAATAAAGGGCAGGCGAAAGGGGGAATCTGATAGGAGAGGGGAGAAGACCATGGAAGAAAGAGGAAGAGGAGGAGAAACAAAGAGATTTGATCCGTAGGAAAGGAGATGATGTGAGAGAGTGAAACAGGATTGGGGAAATGGTGAAGGTGGGAGTAGGGGGTTTCAATTACAGGAAGTTACAGAAATCGATGTTCATGCCATCGGGTTGGAGGCTACCCAAATGGAGTATGAGTGTGGCCTCATCACAACAGTAGGGGGAGGGCATGGATGGACATGTTGAAATGGGAATGGGAAGTTGAATTGAAGATGGTGTCCACCAGGAGATCCAGCTTTTTCTGGCAGACTCGACGTAGGTGCTCGGCAAAGTGGTCAAATCTATGTCGGGTTGCACTGGTATATAGGAGGCCACTCTAGGAGCACTGGAAACAGTACATGACCCCAACAGACAAGAATGGGGGAGGGAGTATCTCACTGAGTCCTATTGAATATTGAAAGGCTTAGATAGAGTGGATATGGAGATGATGCTTCTTATAGTGGGAGAGTCTAGCAGCAGAGGTCACAGCCTCAGAATAGAGTGATGCCCATTTAGAACAGAAAAGAGAAGAAATTTCTCTAGCCAGAGAATGGTGAATCTGTGGAATTGGTTGCCATGGAGGGTTGTGGAAGTCAAGTGACAGAGTATATTTAAAGAGGTGGTTAATAGGTTCTTGGTTAATGAAGACATCAAAGGTTACAGGGAGAATGTAGGAAAATGAGGTTGAGAGGGATAAATGAATCAGACATGATGGAATGACTAACCCAATTCTGCTCCTATGTTTTATGTCTTAAGAAGCGGATGACTTCTGAGAAAACATTGAAACTCAAAATAGACATTTCAAAGTTAAAGAAAAGTTCATTGAAATTGAGAAGGATGTTGTTGACAAAACTGGGTAGAGAAATTGAGCAACGCATCTGTGATTGGGAAAACAAAGAGAATCTGCAGGTGCTAGAAATCCAAAGCAACACACAAAATACTGGGGTCACTCAGCATCTATGGAAATGAGTAAGGTCAACATTTTGAACCGAGATCCTTCTTCAGGATTGAAAAGGAAGGGGGAAGACTCCAGAATAAACAGTTGGGGAAGGAGGCTAGCTGGAGGGTGTGTGCAAAAGGTAAAGGGTTGGAGAAAGAGTTTGATAGGAGAAAGGAAAGGTGGAGGAAAGGGGAAGTGATAGGCAGGAGAGAAGAGGGAAAAGACCAGAGTGGGGAACAGAGGAAGAGTGGAGGAGGAGGGAAAACATTTTTTTTACTGTAAGCAGAAATTGATATTCATACTATCAGGTTGGAGGCTACCCAGATGGAATATAAGGTGTTACTCCTTCACCCTGAGGGTGGCTTCATATTGACACAAGAATAGCAAAGCATGATGTTGAAATAGGTAATTTATGGAAGGTACCAGCTGATCTGTAGGAGAAGCCTCCTCATTAGTCACCTCAAGCAGAAATTGGTGCAAATTTCCTAAAAGAGCAAGAAGTACTGGGTGTTTTGGGCCCCTATCTAAGAAAGGATGTGCTGACGTTGGATAGAGTCCATAGGAGGTTTACAAGAATGATCCCTGGAATGAAAGGGTTAATGAATGAGGTTCAGGGCCTGTGCTCACTGGCGTTTAGAAGAATGAGGGGTGGGTGATCTCATTGAAATCTACCATATATTGAAAGGCTTAGTGCATGTGGAGAGAATTTTTCCAACAGTGGGGGATTGGAGACCTTAGCGCAGGAAGACAGTGTCAGGAGGATGACAAATAGAGGTAGACAAAAAGAAAAAATGTTGACAATTCTTTCTCTTCTTCATTTGCTGCTTAACCCTATTGAGTTCCTCCACCAAGTTAGTTGCTCCAGATTTGGGCATCTGCAGCGTGCTGTGGCTCCAAAATGTGCAATGTGTCTTTTGATGGTGAGTTTCTACCTCGTGGATGATGAGTTTTTAATACCTTAAGAAACTGTGTTAAGTGCTTGTCTATTGTAACTTTATACAATGTCATGCTTTAACTTTCTGTTAAATATAATCTACCATAATAAACAGTGTGTTCCCTTGAAACTCTCTGCTTGGGTGAGGTTGTTCAACTTTGCACAGTGCAGCAACAGAAACCCAACAGACCACAACCACAGTTCTGACTTCAACTGCAATCAAGTAGATTCTAAACTAATTGCCACTTAAGGTTGATTCATTACTTTCTTTAGCTTGTACAAAACCTGTATTAGAGTTAATTTTGAATTAAGAATCCCAGGTGGAGAAAGAATTTAACATTACTGAGCTCAATAGGACAGGCAGTTTCAATAGCAGCCAACAAATAAGCACACACCCCAGTTTAATGTTTAGCCATTAAATTTAACATCTATTTTCTTTGAAAATCAGGAAGGAGGTACAGAAGCCTAAAAGAACCCACCCAATGAGTCAGAAACAGCTTCTTCCCTTCTGTCATCCAATTGCTGAATGGACATTGAACCCATGAACACTACCTCACTTCTTCTTTTCTTTCTATTTTTGCACTACTTATTTAATTTAACTATTTATATATATACTTACTGTAATTCACATTTTTCTCTACTATTGTGTATTGCATTGCACTGCTGCTGCAAAGGCAACAGATTTCCCGAAATATGCTAGAGATGTTAAACCTGATTCTGCATCATTACAAGCTGGTACAGGGGCTTGTATATTCAAATTGTTCAGGCATAATGAATATATTTGAATGATATTCAACAAAAATGCTGAAAATTAACTTTTGTTTTATCACAGAAATTTAGAGCTACGTAATTCAGAGACACATGGAGATCACCCACCCCTCCCTCATTCAGCAATGAAACAGAGGCACAAGGAATGTCAGATGCTGGAATCAACCTGGAGCAACATACAAAATGCTGAAGGAATTTGGCGGGTCATGCAGCATTTATGGAGGAAACAGACAGATGACGTTTCAATTCAAGGCCCTCTATCTGGACTAAAGATAGAAGGGAGATAGTCAGTATGTGAAATTGGAGGGAAGGTGTGGAACAAGAGCTGGTAGGTACATCAGCACACAATGTCTATTCTAACTATCAAGTACTCATCTATACTTTTCACATTTATCAGCACTTAATCTGTAGTCCTCCATGCCTTGGTGATTGCAGTGCTTATATAGATACATGTTATGAGAGTAACTGCTGCCACTAACTTCAAAGGCAGTGCCTTCCAAGTTCTAACCACTTTCTGGATGAAAAAAATCTTCCTTGTACCTCCTTTGAGGTCTTAAGGCTGATTTATACTTGCACGTACAGGCTACACCTCAGCCCTGATTTTCACTTCAGCCTCACTGTACGCCACAGCGAGCATGCGTTGGTGTGCACCAAAACGCTAGTTGGCAGTGAGGTTTCTATGCCACTGTGTTGAGTTTCTTCATGACAGACATGGACAAGGAAATGCATTTCAAACATTTTCGCATGTCGGCAGGTAGATTTGACGATTTGGTTCATCTATTTCGTATCGGTGTACACATAGCCTACAGACATGGCGGAGAAGAAGCAACCGGAAATGCGTAGGAAGAAATGAAATGCTACCAAGCGGACCAATCACAGTTGTTGCAGTCTGTGTCATTGCGATGTGCGAATAACTTTTCTGGAGAGGTGCACGTCACCCTACAGCATAGGGTACGCCGTAGTTATGGCATAGGGTATGTGTTACCTACGGCATCGATGTGACACACAAGTATAAATTAGCCTTTAACCTTTACCTTAAATTTATGTCCTTTGATTAAGTAGTAGTGCATTACTCATTTATCTTTGAGAGAATTATTCTCAATCAATGATTTTGTCCTAAAAGCAGTACCTATGTCAAGCCCTCACTGTCGACCAAAACACATGCATTAAAACTCACAATAAATAAGTGAATTTACCTTTATTTTGTTCACATGGAAATTTTGCATCCTCAGCTTTATATGTACAAGTAACATTTAAGCTGCTTTTTGAGCAGACAAAAAGGAATCTAATTGAAATCAGATAACATGAAAGATGGGGTTATAGGTGCCTAACAAAATGCATATCACTCGATAGCAAAATAGATTTGGGTCTCATCATTATCTATTTCAAGATGATGAACCCTAGCAAGGCATTGGGCCCAGATGGTGTACCTTGTAGGGCATTGAAAACTTGCCAACCAAATGGCGGGACTGTTCAAAGGTGTCTTCAATCTCTCGCTGCTGCAGTCGACGATTCCCACGTGTTTCAAAAGAGTGGCAATCTTCCTAGTGCCCAAGATGAGCAGGATGAGCTGCCTCAACAACCATCACCCAGATATACCCACATCTTCTGTGATCAAGTGATTTGAGAGATCATTCATAGCCAGAATCAGCTCCTGCCTAAGTAGGGACCACAGTAGGTCGACAGTAATCTCACTGGCTCTCCACTCAGTCTACTTACCTGAATAGTATTTGAGCATGCTGTTTATTGATTACAGCTCAGTGTTCAAAACAATTAAACCCCCAGTTCTAATCAACAAGCTCCAAAACCTAGGTCTCTGTACCTCCCTCTTCACCTGAACCCTTAAGTTCCTCACTGCAAGACCATAGTCAGTGTAGATCAGAAATAACATCTCCTCCTCGCTGATGATCAACACTGGCCCATCTCAAGGATGCAGGCCTAGACAACTGCTCTACTCTCACGACACCCAGATCTGTGTGGTTAGGCACAGCCCAAAGCCTGTCCATAAATTTTCTGATGACGCAACTGTTGTTGGCAGAATTCCAGATGGTGACGAGGCAGCATAAAGGAGAGATGGATCAGCTGGTTGAGTGTTGTTGCAACAACAACCTTGCACTTAACATCAGTAAGGCCAAGGAATTGAGTGTGGACTTCAGGAAGGGGAAGTCAAGGGAACACATACCAGTCCTCATTGAGGGATCAGCAGAGGAAAGTGTGAACAGTTTCAAGTTCTTGTGTATCAACATCTCTGAAGATCTATCCTAGGTTGATTGATGAAATTACAAAGAAGGCAGGACAGTGGCTATATTTCATTAGGAGTTTGAGGAGACTTGGTACATCACCAAAGCCTCACGCAAATTTCTACAAATGTTTCATGGAAAGCATTCTAACTGGTTGCAACACCATCTGGTATGAGGGGCCACTGCACAGGATGAGAAAAAATTGCAGAACGTTGTAAATTCAGCCAGCTCCATCAGGAGCACTAGATTCCCCCGCATTGAGGGCACCTTCAAAAGGAGATGCCTCAAGAAGGCAGCATTCATCATGAAAGACGCCCATCACCAAGGATCTCTTCTCATTGCTACCATCAAGCAAGAGGTACAGGAGACACATTCAGCATTTCAGGAATAGCTTCTTCCCCTCCACCATCAGATTTCTGAATGGACAATGAAGCCAAGAACACTACCTCAGAATTTTTTGCTCCCCTTTTGCACTATTTATTTAATTTATACATATATTTTTTATTGTAATTTGTAATCTTTTCATTATTATGTATTGCACTGTACTGCTACGGCAAAACAACGACATATGCCAGTGATATTAAATCTGATTCTGATTCAGATACATAGCTATCTAGCTAACTTTATATGGAGAGATTTTAATCTTATTCAAAGGAAAGTGCAGCCGTACTCTTTCCTCCAGAAGTGGAAAAGTTGGATTAAAGAAGAGTGAAATAATAAAGTTCTTCACAAGCTCAATCCTGAACCTCAATTTTATTTTCCATTCATTTTTGTCCTACACATATTTTCCTCTGCCTTTTTTTTCTAAATTCCATCAACTTTTGACTTTTTACTCAGTTGGAAACAAAATGCCTTAGTTATGAGCCTTGCTTGGAATATTTTGATGTATAAACCATACCCTATATATAGAAGTGAAAGGTAAAGGATGAATTGAGAAGGTGTGTGTGGGCCCAATGCTCATTCTGAGACAGGGTGTAATCCATGAGTGATGCAGCCACAAGTTAGCATACAAGTCCAAGATCAACAATACACAGAAAGCATATGTTTTAATAATTCATCTTTTTCCAACCTGCCTTTAATACCCAACACTTTCCAGGTGTGTAGACTGCTTGAGCTAACGGGTTTATAATGACCCTCAAAATTAGGACACATGGCATTAAAAATGTTATGTTTGAGAACTCCTTTGTGGATTACTGCAAAACAGTGAAAAATTTTACTTTCTAACCTAAACTCTTGGTGGGGTGGTGGGTTTGTGTGTGGAAAATTATCCTTTGGGTGTGTTCACCCATTAATCTTAAGCGAGGTATAATTTGACATTTATTTTTCAAAACATTACCTGTTCACGTCTGTATTTTCATGTTCACTCTCATTTTAGTCATCTTTACATAAAACAGTAAAATAGCAAAATATAAAATAGCTCATTATTAATATAACAATTAGACTTTCAACAGTTGAATT
Organism: Hypanus sabinus; assembly: GCF_030144855.1. Lineage (NCBI taxonomy): Eukaryota > Metazoa > Chordata > Chondrichthyes > Myliobatiformes > Dasyatidae > Hypanus > Hypanus sabinus. Next base: position 125,225,090 of record NC_082712.1, read on the forward strand.
GATTTCTTTACATTCTTGTCTTAAAACTTTTAAAGTATAAACAAAATATATCTTTAATCTAATTTTTTTTAAATTGAGATACAGTGCAGAGTAGATCCCTCTGGCAATTCCTGATTTAATGCTAGCTTAACCATGGGACAATTAACCTACCAACCAGTACATCTTTGGACTGTGAGAGGAAAGCCACACGGTCACGAGGAGAATGCACAAACTCCTTATAGGCAGTGGCAGAAATTGAACCCTGGTCGCCAGAACTGTTAAGTGTTGTGCTGGCCACTACACTACTATGCCACCCCATGGTGCATTCTTTCAAATGAAGTTCCCAGAGGAGGAGAAAGGAAGAAATACAAAATCACAAAAACATAGGATAAGATGTTAATATCTCTTGTCATATGGTTTGTGAGCACTCTCACTTGGTGTTGAGAGTGGCACAAGTTTGACACGCAGGGGTCTGCACCCTCCTTCTTCGATGTTTCATCGATTCGCCCATTACATTCCCAGAGGGCTTGACGAAGACTTCTGACATCTCAGAGTCACCCCCTGTTGGGTCTACCCACTCTCCTGATGCTGTCTTGGAGCCCAGGAGGGGTCTTCTCATTTAATCTAAAGCCTGTGACTGCTTCTTTCCATCACCCCTGATGTGACTCTAATGGTTTGCCGTAGAGTCTGACCATGGATCTCTTGCTCCTTCAGCAATTTGAAGGTGGTTGTGGCTGTAAATACCCTACAATCCTCTCCCAGTATGTATACCAGCGAACGTTATAGAACAGACTTTACAGTGGTGGCTAATTTAATTTATGCTTCAGGCACTTAAGTCATGGAACAAGTGCTATCTTCTGACTCTCTGGAGGATTTACAGGATTATTGGACACCTGCCAGGCTGGAGTCCTTTATCAATTCCAGGCACTGAATTTTGTTTTGATTCTTTTGAAATACTTTTTTAACAAAAGATAATACATATATTTGCAGAAAGAACAATGATTTTCAAGGTCAGAGTCTTAACCTAGAAAATATGTAAAAGGTATCTCCCTGATTCAGATAGTGTTAAGCCAAGTGAACTTCCCCTTGCGAACATAGATGTGAGGTGAGATCAGCATCAGGTCTTAGAGGATTTCTCACTATCTGTACTCATGGTTACAGAAGACTATCTTGGTTAGGTACAAGGGAGGTATAACTTTTGTAGGGTGACGTGCCCTTACATCCTTACTCCTCAGGGGGAGGAGCTCCATGGGTATAATTAAACAACCATAATGATACAGCACATTGGGTCTGAGAACTAAAGGAAATGACTTAAAAAGACAAAGAACAGTAGAAATCCTGAGAATTGAGAGAGAGATGAGGAGTAATGAGCAATGATAAAGTAAGCATGTCAATAAGCTGAAAGGGCCATCGTAAAGTTCACTGAGATCGGAGGGCTTGAGCTGGGACTTTTCCCCTGGAACCTAGAAGGCTGAGGGGTGACATTACAGAGATTTATAAAATTATGAGGCGCACAGATAATGTGAATGTCACAGGTTTTTTCTCCCCATGATAGAGTAGACTAAAACTAGAGGGTGTAAGTTTAAGGTGAGAAGCTAAAGATTTAAAATGGGCCTGAGGAGCAACAGGGGGTTATGGGTAATGGAACAAGTTATCAGAGGAAGTGGTAGTGGTAACTACAATTACAGCATTTAAAAGACATTTGGACAGTAAAGGTTTAGTGGAATATGGACAAACACAGGCAAATGGGACTAGCTCACATAAACTACTTGGTTGGTGTGTTTCCATACAATTTAATTCTCAAATGGTTCAATTTGATATTAGGGAATGTATACAGTATAGAAATAAAAATTCCTACTCTTTTCAGATATCCACAAAAAAACTCCAAAGAATAAATGACAGAAACATCAGAACCCCAAAGACCCCCAACCCCCTCCCACACACAGGCAGTAACATTGACCCCCCTTCCCCGACTTGCACTACAAAAGCACTGACATACCCCCCCCCCCCAGCCACCCCACCATGCAAGCAGTACAAAACTCCCAAAGAGACCTTGACCTAGAGCCCTTCAAAACTACAGTCCATAACCCACCACTTGGGTATCTCAGGCTGGCTCGCTCTCACTAGCGAGGGACAGAAAGATCGCTCCTGCAACGAGAGTGGAAGACCACTGTTCTGATGTTACAATCTTCTGCATTGTTTCTCTGAGCCCCCCGACTCAAGAATAGACAAGGTCTCACTCATTATCGAGAGTGGAAAAGAGAGGATTGATCGAGTACAGAGGGCTTCTTCTCACTGTAGCACACACCGCCTGCTGGCTCGATGTTTCAGTCTCCCACAATGCATCAGTCGGTGACATCGCGGAGGAACTCAGTCGTCTACAGGACCTCAACCCTGAATGCACAAGTCTTCAAGGCCACACCTGGAGATATAAAAACACCAGGCCACATGGCTGGTACAACTACCCGCCTCTCGCCCGGAACCGTAATTTGAGCTGTAGCTATAAATCACAGACTCTGACAAGACCCAGCCACCTTGAAAAAAAAGAAAGACATGAGAAAAGAAGAATAAGCTGTTTCACGGACAAACTGGAAGAAGTCACCTATGTCTACAGGTGCCCTCTTTTCTAGCTTCTCTTGCTCTAATAAGAAACCTGCAAGAACAATATTTAAGTGGTTAATATAAAATGTTAAAAGAGGTTAAGAGTAAAGTTGAATTCTTGGAAAACACAGAAACTTGGAAAACAAGAGTTGAGGTCACACAGTCCTTCCTCTGCTATTTAATATGATCATGGCTGATCATTCAGTATACCTGCTTTCTCACCATATGCTTTGATCCTTTTAACCAATGGAACTATAGCTCCTTCTTAAAAATGCACACTGTGGCCACTTTATTAGGTACACCTGTACTTCTGCTAGTTAATGCAAAAATCTAATCAGCCAATCATGTGACAGCAGCTCAATGTTAAAAAAAAAACAGAATGCAGCCATGGTCAAGAGGTTCAGTTGTTGTTCAGACCAAACATCAGAAAGGGGAAGAAATGTGATCTAGGTGATATTGACTGAGGAATGATTGATGGTGCCAGATTGGGTGGTTTGAGTGTCTCAGAAACTACTGGGAATTTCATGCACAACAGTCTCAAAAGTTTACAGAGAATGGTGTGTTAAACATCCAGTGAGCAGCAGTTCTATGGGTGAAAACCCCCAGTTAATAAGAGAGGTCAGAGGAGAATGTCCAGACTGGCTCAAGCTGACTGGATGCCAACTCCTGTAACTAGTAAAGTGGCCACTGTGTGTATCATTAAGTTGTGCACTCAGCTGTCTCCTATGGTAGGGAACTCCCCAAGTTCACTTCTCTGTGGCTGACGAAACTTTTCTTCATTTCAGTGCTAAGTGGCGTACCCTGCATCTTGTGTTTTCTTATTCTGGGGTTCCTTGTTATCAGGGACATCCTTCCAGTTTCTAGTCTATCCAGAACCATTAGGATTTTATAGGCTTCAGTCAGATACCCACTCATTCCTCATCCCACAAATCAGTCTGCTGAAGCTTCCTGGTGCAAGGACACCTGGGTTTTGTTGTACCACTCCTTTTCCTAATCTATCACGTTGCATTTTGCCACCTGTGTAACTTTACAATTATCCACATTGTACTGCATCAGCTATGTAATTGACCACCCGTTCAACCTGCCCAAATCACATTGTGTTGCTCCCAGCTCTGGATAAAAATGTCCTGGATGAGGAAGGTCATCCTCATTTTGGTAGGTCAAATATGATGGCAGAATATAGTATTAGTGGTAAGACTCTTGGCAGTGTGGAAGATCAGAGGGATCCTGGGGTCTGAGTCCATAGGACACTCAAAGCTGCTACACAGGTTGACTCTGTGGTTAAGAAGGCATATGGGACATTGGCCTGTTTGTGAGTAAACAGGACCCAATGATTAAAAGGTAGGGTATGAAAGGAATTAGCTGAGGAGTTTGTTTATGATTTGATTATCATTTCAAATAAGTCTTGATTCAGCAGTTATTGCTTTGGCAAGAGAAGTGTCATTGCTATTCCTCTATTTAATATAAATATCTTGGAATTTAGGAGAGAGATTAATTCTGGCCCTATTTGTCAGTTTTATGGAAAGGATCAAAATCTGTTACAATGGCCAGAGTGGCAATTGGACAAACTCTGGTATGAAAAAGAAAAGCAACATGGATTTGTAACAGGTAGAAGATGTTCAATGAAGGTTTTGAGATTAAATGTAATTGAAGGAAATGTGCCCATAATGTAAATTTCTGGATTTAATAAAGTTCTATATACAAATATCCATGAAATCTGAATTGAAACTAACCTGTAGTTAGGGATAAAATTATATACTGCAAATCTGAAAACATAAAATGATAGAATTACTCCACAGCTCAGACAGCAACTGTGGAGAAATAAAGTACTAAGGTAAGTCAAATGATTTTTCATGGACTAGAAATTGTTTGGAAGGTATTTCCCAAATAAGTATTGCACATACAAATTAGCAGTCCTGACCTGTTTGTCACTCAAGGGACCTCCACTGAGAATTTAGATTTTCGCTCTATTTTTAAATGACCAGAAAGGAAAAGTAGAGTGGCACGTACTGTATGAGACTTTTTTTTTTGAAATGTTTTAATTGAATTTTCAAATAGGTTACAGAAAGAAAAAAAATTATCAAAACTTCCCCCCTCCTCTTAACCCCTCCCCCCTAACATATCCCTATAGAAAAAAAAGAGAAGAAAAAAGAAAGAAAGAAAGAAAGAAAAAAGAAAGAAAGAATGCCTGGATATTGGAAGATCCCCACATGCTCCATGGAGTTCATAATAGCTTTAATATGTATATTTATTTCTTTCCCCAGATAACCAATAATTTTATCTTCGGAGCACCTATATATTTAATCCTATTTTTTGTAAATAAGGGCACCAAATTTTCAGAAATATTTCATATTTATCTCTTAAATTATAAGTAATTTTTTCAAGTGGAATGCAGCCAAAATTTTCATTCTTACAACGATCTATACTTAAGTATGAATCTGATTTCCAAGTAACTGCAATAGACTTTTTGGCTACTGCCAATGCAATTTTTATGAATTCTTTCTGATATTTATTCAATTTGGATTTTGATTCTATCCCTTCAATATTGCCTAGTAAGAATAATGTTGGATTGTGTGGAAGTTGTATTCCAATAATTTGTTCCAGTAAAACTCTTAAATTTGTCCAAAAAGGTTGAATTTTAAAACAAGACCAAAGTAGAGAGAAAAAAAGTACCAATTTCTTGATTAGTACTGTATATGACTTGAAGGAACACACATAAAATGCTGGAGGAACTCAGCAGGGCAGGCAGTATCTTTGGAAATTAATAAACAGTCGAAGTTTTGGGCCAAGACTCTTCTTCAGGACTGAGAAGGGAGGGGGAAGACATCAGAATAAAGAGGCATGGGATGGGAAGGAATCTAGTTGGCATTCAAAAGTGAAGCCACGTGGGTGGGGAAGGTCAAGGGTTGGTTAAGAAGGAATCCGATAGGAGAGGAGAATGGGCATTAGGAGAAATGGAGGAGGAGGGGAGGCAGGGGTAAGTGATAGACAGGTGAGAACAGGTAAAAAGACAAAGGGGGGAATAGGGGAAGTGGGGTAGTTGGAGGGGAGGAAATTTTTTTACTGGAAGGAGAAATCAACTTGTTCTCAACAGTCCATTGACTGCCCCAATAATCAGCATGGGTGGGAGGAGAAAACTACAATGACGGCAGTGCAAAGGGTCTAAACAACCTCGAGCCTAGCAACAATACAGCAGAATATTTTTTAAATGGCAAAAGATGAGGAACTGTGAGTAAGCAGGGAAATTTAGGGGCTCAACAACTATAATTGGAAAGCAAAAGAACATCTAAGAGGCTGATAGATTTTAGTGAACATTTCAAGAGGGATAGAGTAGAAAAAAAACAGGTTTACGTAGAATGGAAACACAAGAGAAGAAAGAGCCCATATAAAGGGTATTAACCCAAAATGTCAACTGTCCATTTCCTCCTACAATCTCTGCAGCTTGATCCCTGAGTTTCTCCAACATCTTGTTTCTTTTTATATAGTAGCTGCAGAGATTGCAGTGCTCTCAGTCTGCAATACTGCATTCACCCATGGGTAGAGAATCTCAGGTATGATAAATTGGCCATTAGGGTATTAAGCATGGATTCACTAGAACTGAAAGGGTTTTACGATGAGTCCAGAGTTTGTAGGCTAATTTTGATTATGGAAGATTGAGACAAGATCTAATGGAAGACTTTGAAATAATTGACTTGAGTAAATGGATAGAAATTCTTTCCTCCGGGAGGAGAGCCCAGAGTAATACCGAAAAAAAAGAAACTGGGTATTCAACTAGGTTTGCTAATGCTTTATTAAAATTAGGAGCATCCTTCCCAAAAGGATATTATGGTGGGTTCAAAATTTTGAAGTGGAGACTGAAATATTTTTATTTGGCAAAATTATTAACCAAAACATAGAAACGAAACAAAGATAAAATTTGCCATTGTTTAACTGAAAAGTGGAACGGTTTTGATGGACAGAATAGCCTACTCCTGTACTTACAGTCCCATATAACATTGATGTGAAAATATAACATGAAAAACTCCGAAATTAGTTTATGTGTCATTTATTGAAACAAGGACATTATTTTTGTTTTTGTAAACCATAAACTGATGCAGACACAATGCCTTATGACCTAGAGATTAACTCGGTTGATTACTCCTGATATATGTATTCTACACTCTCTACATTTGCAGTGTCCCCACTCCATTATTAAATTAATACAAGTTATGGACAGCCTTGTATTTAATAGTGTTGGTGTACTATGCTACTGAGAATACAAAAGCATTTTTCAGACTGTCTACAAACAACAATGAGGACCAACTTTCCTTCCAGTTGCCAAGGGCTGGGTTTAACTAGAATATAAAAGCATGGAGGTAATGTTGAGGCTTATAAGGTACTGGTGAGGCCTCACTTGGAGTAATGTGAGCAGTTTTGGCCCCCATCTAAGAAAGGATTTGCTGACATTAGAGAGAGTTCAAAGGATGTTCATGAAAGTGATTCCAGGATTGAAAGGCTTATCATGTGAGAAGTGTTGAATGGCTCTGGGCCAGTAGCCACTAAAATTCAGAAGAATGGGGGGGGGGGGGAATTTCATTGAAACCCATCAAATGTTAAAAGACCTCAACAGAGTGGATGTGGAGAGGATGTTTCCTGTGGTGGGGGAGTCTAAGACCAGAGGTCACAAGCTCAGAATAGAGGGGCATCCTTTTAGAATGGAGATGAGGAGGAATTTCTTTAGCCAGAGAATAGTGAATCTGTGGAATTCATTGCCACAGACGGCTGCGGAGTGCAAGTCATTGGGAATGTTTAAGGCAAAGCTTGATAGATTCTTGATTAATTAGGGCATGAATGGTTATGGGGAGAAGGCAGGAGAATGGGACTGAGAGGAAAATGGATCAGCCATGATGAAATGACAGAGCCGACTAGATGAGTCAAATGAGCTAATTCAGCTCCCATGTCTTATGATCTAATCTATTTATGAAAAGGTGGTTAATGAACAAAACTTCTGAACTTGTGTAGGTGATCTGAGATTTTTTTGATTAAGGTGATTTCAATACAAATGCAAAATCCATATATTTTGAAAATACTTTCACTCTCAGGAAATGGGCCTCCTAGGCATGACGAATATTTATTACCCTTTGTTTTTGCCCGGCCAGAGTAGCATAAGACTTGCTGGGCCACTTCAGATGTCAATCAAGAGGGAACTAGCTTGTATGATACCAGGGTAACATATGGCCCAAATCATTAAGGGTGATAGGTTTCCTTCCTTGAAGGACATTTTTAATGGGATAATACCAGTGTTAAATGCACAATTGAAGCATTTAACTTGCGGTTGCTGAGCAGATTTGGCAGCACTACAATCAGTGTGGAATGCATTCCAGGTCTTAGTGATTGAAGCAGAGACCATTGCCCTTAAACCATAGATCACTGCTTAAACCACAGGGAGGGAACAGTCAGAGTGAGTCAGATGTTTATTTTCTAACCTGCCCAATTTTACTTTCCATGCGCAGGATGTAAAATGGATGTCTGCTTTGTGGATTGGGTTAGAATCTGGTGCATATGAACCATTAAGGATAGATTAGAGGGTGGTGGAGGGACAGGAGATCAAAGGAATTTAAGAACAATGTGGTCACTGTGGATTAAGATCCTTGTGCAGAAATCATGCAGCAAAATGAACTAAGCAAACAGCCTGCTTCTGTCTGATCATTTCTTTGTACTTTAACAGTGGTTTGACCATTTTTATATCTTGAACTCTATATAAAACATTGGAAAATAACTTACATCAATTGCAGAAGTTTGTAAGGAAATGATTTAATCTTCCATCACATTGTTGGACTTATTTATTGGTAAATATATGGTGGTAGTGTTCTGTGCAGACCAACACATTTATTTCAGTGCTATGCAATTACTAAAATGTAAACCAGATGATTTTTTTTCAATAGAATCTATTTTTTTTATATCACATCACATAACCTTAGGTTATTGTGACCTAGAATGACTCTCCAGATCGAGCATCCATTCATTTAGCCAATTTTCATTTAAAACTCTGCTCTGAGATGCATCCTGCATTAACTGGGAATGATTTCTTTTCCTCTCAGTTTCTCCTTCTCAGAGTAGCAATCTATAGTCACTGCAGCTCTTCCTATCCTTCTGTCCACTATGCAGTAAAATCGGATTAAAACGGAAAACTCCAGCTGAAGAAAGCACTGACACAACTTGGTTGGATAGTTTTTCTCGGTACTGTAATTTAGGATTCTTAGAAAGTGCATCACTTTTGCTCAATTGATCTTAAAGGCATCACAACCAGCCTCTGTTAATATCCATGTGTCAAATTGCTGGGCAAAAGTACATAATTTCCAAGAAACTACAATCAGTTCTGGGTTTGACTCGATTCACCTTACCCAATTTACCCTGTCAGTGTCCCTGCTGGCAATCTTTTTTACTTCTTCTTCTTGGGCAGACCCTCAGTCAAGGCTGACTTGCTTCACCCTGGGTCTGTAGGTTCTGCAGTGGCAGGCAAGGTCAATAGGATGCTTCTGGAGATGGGGCAGGATGTGCCTGGGGGGTGGGGGGTTTGGTAGGTGGATGGCTTGTGACTGGTGATGTTTGGGTATTGTGACCAAGTAGAAGATCTGTTTTCATGATGACACAACTATCACAGAGCCCCCACCATCTTGAGCCAGAACTTTGGCTTGATCAGGGCTATGAGAGTATTTCTGAAGTTGTGCATCCTGCAGTTATAGACTCATAGAACATGGAAACAGGTCCTTCATCCCAACTGGCCCATGCTGACCAAGATCTCTTCCAAGTGTTTGGCCCATAACCCTCAACCTTTTCTATGCATGTCCTTCTGTTTTTTAAAAGTTGTTAATTCCCTGCTTCAATCCCTTCCTTGGAAGCTGATTCCACATACATACTACCCTCTGTGTAAAAGGAGTTACCCATCAAGTTCCTATTAACTATTTCCCCTCTCACCTTAAACCTATGCCACCTAGTTCTTGAGTCACCTCCTGACAATGTCTTTCTTCCACCTACAAGTCACAAGTCAGAAGTATGAAGCAATGCTCCCTGTTGTCATGAAACTTGGGGCAAAACAGCACCCTTGACTGGAATCCGAACACTTTGAGATTTCAGCCCCTCAGTACACTGTGGTGTGTGGCATCTACAAAATGCACAGTGATTACAAGCTTATGTTCCTGACTGTATTGTTGCTTGTTCCCTGGATGTAAACCGTGAAGCTTCTTGCTGCACAGCGCTGTGTGAACATCCTCAGGGGAAGGGCTGCAATTATTCAAAAAGGCAGCTTGCCATCACATGGAGCGTAGGAGGACAATAGCACCTAACAGTGACTTCTTTGCTTGCATCTTCAGGAGCAGCTCTATTTCTATCTTTAATATCTCTATTTTTCCCTTTCAGGGTTCTTTTGAAGACCCTGACCTGCAGTTACACACTGACTTTGGTTCTTTGCAGGAATGGGACCCACTGTCCAGATCTCACGACTGGCAGCTACTCGACATAGCAAGGACATGGCTAGGAAGACTAGTGCACCTTCAGAGCTCTGGGATTTCGTGTCTCTGGAGGCAGGCGGACCTGAGGTCGGTGCCTCCGCAGGAAATCGGTGTGTTGTGGAAGACAGAAGATGGAAAGCAACAGGCTGGCTGCTGCCTGTGTGCCCAGAGACCTGAGTTCTTTAGGCACAGAGCACGGAAAAAGCGACACAACGGACATCGTAAATCCGCGAGTTGTTTGCAATGTCTCCCCTCTCAGTGTGAAACGGGAACACCTCTTTTTCCTTTATTAGGGAGAAAGAGAGAGCATGTGGTATGTCAAATTACCTCAGACTTTGGAGTGCTGCAAGTCTGTGTCTTTATTGATGCTTTGCTGCACGCTTGAGTGCTCGGTGGGGGGCGCTGATGCTCTTTTTGTTATTGAGGGAGGGGGATTGTTGCTTTGCTGCTGTTTATGCATGGGTGGGGGGAGCTGGGGGACTTTAGGGTTCTAACATTTAACTGTCATTCATTTCTGCATGTATACATTTCTCTGACATTACATGTACCTTTGAAACATTCACATGGGTTGGCCAATAGTGGGCAATAAACAGTATTGACAACATAAATTAAGATCAAGATATTTCAATAAATGTAAGAGATGCATATTTCATGGATCCTTGTTGCCTGAAATGGAAACATTTTACCTCTGAACTCCAAAAGTATGTGTTGCAGCATAAGCTCTGCTCCTGTGGTCCGCTGACGTGCCTGAACATTGCCCTCGATGCTACATAATTTCCATGTTTACATCAATGCCCTGGATAGTCTTGTGCTGTGAACTTCTGTTAAACTGCTCTGCAATTTTGCACTTTTATTATCATCACATCATTCAGCCAAAGTCAATGTGAAGTCAGGGCAGATTTGGGAGGATGGAATGCAGGTGGGCAAACTGTCTTCTGAAAGAGAAAGGTAAAAACAGAACTTGTTCAGACAGACGGAAATGGTGCCTCAGCACTTTGAAAATGAGATTTCCTCCAGTTGTTATGCCCACCAGACCCTCATTTGACATCATTAATAGAGATTATCCGGTCACTTTCTCAGCTCTGGATATAGGATTACACAGTGCATGGACTGGGTGCTTCCTAATATTATCAATGTGAATACACAATCAGCTCTCTGCCTGAAATGTGCTTTGGGGCAACCTGAATCTGTAAAACTTGGAAGTAAAAATGACTGAGCATGAATGAGGCAAGAGAGATAAACAGAAATCCTTTGAGAGAAAGAAACTACATAAATGCTTCCTTAATCCTAATGCTATAAGTGTTTCATCCAGTGAAGGCATCCCTCTCTGTAGTAACCGCACAACAGACAAAAAACATCTTCACTTTATGACTACAAGATCATAGCAATTTTATCACAAGCGGGAACAGCCGGACTTCCCCATATCTAATGTCTGAAAGCAACAAATCAGGAGCGATGATAAATAACACCCTTACTTGCCTGGGGAATGATGTAAGCTCTGTAACGCATGGTAATATTCTCCAGGAATTTGAACATATCACATACTTCCTCGCTATGGCTGGCCTGGCTAAGGTCACCAATGCACGCATCTGTAGTTGAATCAAAAAGAAATAGGCTCAAAATATTTCAGCACAAAATATATGGTTCAATAACAGCTACTATAAATAGTTCTGCCAAGAACCACACCCTGTAAACATACCACAATTGCATGCATCAATTTTACATCATCATGTGACTCAAATTTTGTTTACCTTATTTTGCCACCAAGATGATATCACTTTATGATAACATAAACATGTGTCTACCTGTGTGCGCTAATCCACTGAGGACCTTACAGCAAGTGTTGTCAAGAACATGACCAAATGTCAATAAATAGCCTTGTCATCCAGAGAGTGAGTGAGTGAGAGTGAGAGAGGGAGACTGAGAGAGAGAGAGAGAGAGAGAGAGAGAGAGAGAGAGAGAGAGAGAGAAGATGCACAGACCCGCTGGAAATGAAAGTATTGCCCTTCGAACTACTCACCACATAGCCATTTACATTGCTGAGTTTAACAGCCTCTACCACATATGTGGCTAGCAAAATATAGATGGAAATTATTTTCTCTTTAATCCTATCCTATTTTTTACGCTCGTTCATCTCAACTAAATATGAGCAACAGCCCATCCTCTGAAAGCAGTTAGAACATCATCACCATGTTCCACAAATCCCTGAGCTACCTTCAACATATCTTCCTTTTCCTCCACACAAACATTTATTCTTTCCATCATTATTTTTTTAATGTTTATAAAGCATTTTTGGATTTTCTTTGACCTTTCGCCAATAATTTTTAATATTTTTTCCTGAATTTCCTTCTAATTTCCTGTTTCCATTTTCCATAATCTTTCTGGATGTTTGCTGTAGTAGGCTCTTTGTGCCTAGCACAATCCTAAAGCTCAAACCTCTAGAAAATAAAAGGCTAAATCTTAAGAATCAAGGGAAGGTTTGACAAAACGAATGATCCGCCTGTGGAGGAATCCACTTTTGAGAAAAAAGGTATAGGAATAAATCCAAGGAAAGGCTTTGAGAAAAACTTCTTTAATGGGTGGCAGTGGGAATGTGGAACTTGCCACCAATAGACAGATTGAGCCAAAGATCATTGAAGATTTTAAGGGGAAGCCAGTTAGATACATAAAGGAGGTTATGCGGATAAGAGTCATAGAATTTGAGTCAAAGAAGATTTGTGTGTCTTCTAGACTGGTATATGCCAGCTGGCCTGGTTGGGTGTTCCTATACTGTAAGTGAGACATAATTCAATGGGAATCTTGTACTGGACTGAGATTGGCATCTTGGTGGAGAGCACTCAGAATAAAAAACGTATGAGTCCTAATAAATCATGACATCATTTCCATTCAGTAGGAACTTTCAGCTCCTGGGAAGATGCATATCAGAATACTGACTTGCTGTATATATGCACACTTCTAATAACTTCACACTCAGCCCATTCATGAACTTCAGACAGAACCCAATTATAAGAACTCCAGGGCAGGCACAAATTGAATTTGTGTGTTCATCTATTATTTATTTATAATCTTAAAAGTCTATTATTTATTTATAGCTTAGAAAGGCTGACACAACAAGGTATTAAATATGCAATCAAAGATAGCTGGTGGTGCCTTGCTTGCCTCTGATTCAGCTACATTCTTTGCCTTTGCCTTAAATCAATGGGAGATGTTTGCTACTGCAGAACCCCATTGATTGTCTTGTAGTCTGCATTGCACTCTGAGGTCATATAAATGCTTTCCATGATGACTCAGTGGGTAAGTGATCTGCCCAGTGTGGTTCTGAGCCTTATAATCCCTCATCTGTACTCAGTTAACACTATATGTGACCTCAGTGACCCCCTCAAGCTAAAGAGGGAAAAGTAGAATTATCCAAAGTTTCTGTTTATAATTGTGATATAGAGAGGCTCTGTTGGAATTTCAACCTCATAGGGCAAGAATTCCTCTTGTCATGATACAACCGTATGTTTGAAGAATTTGTTAAGAATGGGTTTGTAGAATAAGATATTTTGAAAAAGGTGGACAGAGAATTTTATGTGAGCACATTTATGCTTCTACTGGATATGGTTTTAATAGTATCCAAGATCCCTTGTCCAATTTGGACGTGGCTGTAACGTTGTCAGTATCTGCCAAATTGACCATATTATAGGTTGCGGCCCCAGAGTCATTTATGGACTACAGAAGGTGACTAGTGCAGAGGGCATTAGTTGAGCACAGGTGAATTTGAGCTCCATGTTCTTTCCACTCTATTTTCTATTTCATGGGAGCACAAATGGATCCTCAGTTTTCTGTCTCTGCATTTTATGCATTGGCCAAGTTGAACTTGTGTCACATAGAATGGCAAGTTGCAATGGTGGAGAAACTAACCACAGGAAGTGGGCTATCTTAAATATGCCATCACCCAACATGAGGCAAGAAGAATAGGGATACCTCCTCCATGATAATTTAAACCTTTTCATCCCCTTTTGGACTGACCACATACAACTTTTCACCAATCAATTATCAAGCTGTTTAGAGAAAATGATCTGCCTAGCAACCTGTTCTCCTCTTTGTCTTTGTCTAGGAATCATAATCTGAAAAGGAAGCAGAGGGGAATGAAAACCTGTGAGACCCCACTTCTCCTCTTTCAGAGCTGAACAATTTAGATTTCTCATGAAATAAGAGGTATCCTGCCAAGGGACATTGGGTTTTAAATCAGAGGGGAGGACTCAAGATAATGAACAGGGTGTCAGTGAGCAGAACGGACTGGAGAACATAGTAGACCTTATCAACATATGTACACCACAGATCTGCCCTAATGGCCACTGCCTTTTAAATGAAAGTGCTGTTAAAGGAATAAGGCAACTGAACATATGAATTGTCTCAAAGGCATTGGTGCTACTATACCAGGCAGTCAGTCAGCACACCTTCCACCACACATTTATAGACATCTTGATTCATTACCAACCATTAGATAAATACAATTGAACTGGATCAGCAATGGCTAACGCATGAAGAGAATATGAAGCAAAGTTTACTACCCCTGTGCTAGAGGCCTTGGATGGATGAGGCAGAAACTCGAAATATTCTAAAATCTCTAAAGGTTAAACACTCTTGCTCAGACGTGATAGAAGTGTGGCCAATGACAAGGGTTAGACCAGGACAGTCTGAGCAATATCTGGTGAGTTAAGGACCTGGGTGCAATACAGAAATACGCACGCCTAGTGAATCCATATAACACTTCCAGGACAGCAGCGACTCGCAGCGCATGTGGAAGGGAATCCAGGACATCACCAATTATAGGATTACATCACCTGACTGTGTGGGTGATGCCTCCCTCCCAGATGTGCTGAGTAACTTCTACTCCCGTTTTGAGGCGGAAAGTGATGTGGCGGTGAGGAAGTCCACCCCTCCTACAAATGAGTAGGAGCTGTGTCTCTCTGTGGCTGACATGAGAAGAACCCTGTGCAGGGTCAACCCACCGAAGGCTGCTGGACCAGACAACATCCCTGGTAGGGTGCTCAGAGGGTGTGCAGACCAGAGAGCAGATGTTCTCACTGATATCTTCAACATCTCCCTGAGCAGTGCCACCATTCCAACATGCTTCAAGGCCGCCACCATCGTCTCCGTGCTGAAAAAGTCTTCAGTGTCCTTCCTCAATGACTACCGTCCCGTTGCACTCACATCCACCATCATGAAGTGTTTCAAGAGGCTCATCATGAGGCATATCAAGACCCTGCTGCCCCCCTCACTGGACCCCCTGCAGTTTGCGTTTGACCCCCCAACTGCTCAACAGACAACACCATTGCCATCACCCTTCACCTGGCCCTAACCCACCTGGACAAAAAAGACACGTACGTTCGAATGCTGTTCACAGACTTCAGTTCAGCATTCAACACAATCATCCCTCAGAAACTGATTGGAAAGCTGAGCCGACTGGGCCTGAACACCTCCCTCTACAACTGGATCCTAGACTTCCTAACTCGGAGACCTCAGTCAGTCTGGATCGGGAGCAGCATCTCCAACACCATCACACTGAGCACGGGGGCACCCAGAGCTGTGTGCTCAGTCCACTGCTGTTCACTCTGCTGACCCACACAGTGCTGCAACACACAGCTCGAACCACATCATCAAGTTCGCCGATGACACAACCGTGGTGGGTCTCATCAGCAAGAACGATGAGTCAGCTTACAGAGAGGAGGTGCAGCAGCTAACGGACTGGTGCAGAGCCAACAACCTGTCTCTGAATGTGAACAAAACAAAAGAGGTGGTTGTTGACTTCAGGAGGGCAAGGAGCGACCACTCCCCGCTGAACATCGACTGCTCCTCGGTAGGGATTTCTTGGCGTTCACCTGGTGGAGAATCTCACCTCATCCCTCAACACCAGCTCCATTACAAAGAAAGCCCAGCACCGTCTCTACTTTTTGCGAAGGCTGAGGGAAGTCCATCTCCCACTCCCCATCCTCATCACATTCTACAGGGGTTGTACTGAGAGCATCCTGAGCAGCTGCATCACTGCCTGGTTCAGAAATTGCACCATCTTGGATTGCAAAACCCTGCAACGGATAGTGAGGTCAGCTAAGAAGATCATCTGGGTCTCTCTTCCTGCCATTATGGACATTTACACTGCACACTGCATCCGCAAAGCAAACAGCATTATGAAGGACACCACACACCCCTCATACAAATTGTTCTCCCTCCTGCCGTTTGGGAAAAGGCACCAAAGCATTTGGGTTCTCACAACCAGACTATGTAACAGTTTCTTCCCCCAAGCTATCAGACTCCTCAACACCCATAGCCTGGACTGACACCTTACTGCCCTATTGTCTTGTTTATTATTTATTGTAATGCCTGCACTGTTTTGTGCACTTAATGCAGTCCTGGGTAGGTCTGTAGTCTAGTGTAGTTTTTTTTTTCTGTAGTTCAGTCTAGTTTTTGTACTGTGTCATGTAACACCACGGTCCTGAAAAAACATTGTCTCATTTTTACTGTGTACAGTATCAATAGTTATGGTCGAAATGACAATAAAAGTGACTTGACTTGACTTGACTTGAATTTTAATGACCTGATTAAACTTTCTTCCTGATTTTTTTCCATATATTAAATCCTCAAGGCACAGCCCAGTTAAACACACCCCTATTCTCTCACCATCCAGAGATCCATTTTGACTTTTCATCTACTTTCATATACCTCACGATACCTTTAAGCTTTTGCAAGCTTCAGAATTATCCCTCAGAGCTTATACCAGTGGCAAGCCATGATTAGTGTCTCTATAAAACAAACACTGACAGACTTCCCTTTTTCTTCCAGGACTGAAGGGCAGGCAAGAGGAGGCAATGAGAACGAAGAGGAAAGTAGGCAGCCGACATTTTCCAACCCCTGTGGAGAAAAGATTCCTGTTCACTCTGATGCACATTGCTCAGACCCTAAGTTATGTTAAGGTTGCCACTAAAGACGAGGACATCTTCTTGTGTGAAGACCTTCCATTATTCCCATTTTTCCACATTCAGCAAATTATTCTGTTTCCAAACAGAATAGTTCCTCCTCTCACTACAAGTGAACCCTTTGCCCATTCACAGGTCAGATCGTCAAGGGGCAGCACATTGCCAGAAAGTGGAAGGAGCAGAAATAGCAAAGAGCATTGATATCAGCAAGATACAGGAAACAGAAGCGCAGCTACCCAACGATAGCAAAGAGCACTGAAGGTGGACAGTCACTTCATTCACTCACAACCACCAGCTCGAATATCAACACTTCATGTTACAGGAGGACAACACTGAGTGAGATGTAGGACATGATCAGACCTCACCACAGTAGTCCAGGTCCAGGGCAGTGGAAACGGTGCCAGGCTGCTGGTGTCAAAAGGACTTTCAAGTTCTGATGCAGAACAGACCCTGATGCTTGTCCACAACAATACAGACAGGGTGTCTAGGAAATTCTGTTGGAATCCTTAGCTTCACTCTCAAGAAACAGGAACAAAATCCAGAAGAGCTTCGGCAGCATCTCAGTGCTGAACTGACCCTGCAAGCTGTGGCCTGCAGCCATCTGCACTCACCTCACTGCTGAGCCTGGCTCTGTTGCTGCAGTCTGCAGCCATCGGTCTCCTGGACGGGCTGCAGCTCCAAGGCTGTGGTCTTACATTTGGGGACTCGGTGGTTCATGTTCGGTGGATCGTTTGCTTGCTTTTCTCTTATTGTTGGCATGATTTGTTTGTCCTTTTTCACACTTTAGATGTATAACTGTCTTTATGATGTGAGTTTTTTTTCATGATTTCTATTGTGTTTCTTTGTTTTCTGGCCTCTGCAGGAAAATGCATCTCAAGGTTGCACATGGTTTACATACTTAGATAATAAATGTACTTTGAACATGAACGTTGCAAAGCTTGTAGTCATCCATTTTCACATGTTGACTCAATGAAGGTACAGTAAATGATGGCTCATATCAGAATGTACTGTGTGCTTCAGGTAACATCAACCCAGTGACTAGGTATTCAGTGGAAGCTCAGAGTGATGCCCACAGGAGAGGAATCTGGGTATTCTGCAAAGAAGATAAGTTTACCCTAATCTGCAGTTCATTTATAAATTTGATCCATGATGTGTAATTTGTGCTATTTGCTTTTATATTCTGAGATGAGGATAGTGCAGAGATCAGTCATAGAAGGAAGAGAGGTGTGTGTGGTGTGTCATGAAATTTGTTATTTTGTGGCATCTATAAAGTCCAAAACATGAAATGTGACTAAATTACAATAATATAATCAGACACAAGGAAATCTGCAGATGCTGGAAATTCAAGCAACACACACGAAATGCTGGTGGAATGCAGCAGGCCAGGCAGCATCTATAGGGAGAGGCGCTGTCGACGTTTCAGGCCAAGACCCTTCGTCAGGACTCACCGAAAGGAAAGATAGTAAGAGATTTGAAAGTGGGGGGGGATGGGAAATGATAGGAGAAGACCGGAGGAGGTGGGGTGAAGCTGAGAGCTGGAAATATAATCAGAATCAGGTTTAATATCATTGGCATATGTAATGAACTTTGAGGCAGCAGTACAATGCCATTCATAATAATAGAGAGAAAAAAACTGAATTACACTAAGTATATATATAAAATAGTTAAATTAAATAAAAAGTACAAAAAATAGGAAATAAAAAAGTGAGGTAGTATTCATGGGTTTAATGTCCATTCAGAAATCGGATGGTAGAGGGGAAGAAGCTGTTCCTAAATTGTTGACTGTGTGCCTTTAAGCATCTGATATTATCAAGAAGAAGAGGGCATGTTCTGGGTGATGGGGGTCCTTAATAATGGAAGCCGTCTTTCTGAGGTATCGCTCCGAGAAGATGATCTGGAAACTACGGGGGCTAGTGCTCATGAGGGTGCTGGCTAATTTTACGACTGTCTTACTTCAGCTTCAATCCTGTGCTTTAGACCCCTTCATACCAGACTGTGTTGCAGCCACTTTGCATGCTGTCCATAGTACATTGGTAGAAATTTGTGAGGGATTTTGGTGAAAGTAACAAATCTCCACAAATAATAAATAAATAAATCGACAGGTAGGTAGGTAGATAGATAGATAGATAGATAGATAGTGTACAAGAATCATATTGTCCCTGATGACAGTAATGAGAAAACTTTGTGGTTCTCACCATATAGGGCAAGATGGGCTTACTGCTCATGAAGGCTGGATTGTGAAGCACATCCACAAGTCTCGTGCTCATTGTGTAACACAATGCAGGGCTCCCTCAGACCAGTGGGAGCAAGCATTTGTTGAAGGCACCAGTGATGTAGTCTGTAATAATTCCTGTGATCTGGTTCTCACTGCAGGTCTGCCATGTTTGTGCATGTTGGATCCTGAGTGGAATTAGAAGGCATGTCATGGATCTCCTCTGTTCTGTTCCAATGATTTTGCCAGAAAGATTATGAAAGACTGAGTAAGCTGATGTAGCCAGTTTAACACACTCTCTGTGATCTCTCAAACCAGTCTTTGAGCCACACATTCAACTCCCTGATCTTCTTGAATCTGGACCAATTTTCAAATTGCTCATGTAATAATCCTGAGATTTGTACCTTTGAGATTTTGTTTTGTAATGTGTAACCTAGTTGCTCGAGCAAAGCCTCTTCATTTGCCCCGCCTTGACCTTTGCTTTCCACTGTAAAGGAGACTTTATTGTGAGAACAATATAATATGACAAATTGGAAGAAATTCAAGTGAACTGTTATTTCTAATTCCACCTGAGAGTGGAGCTTGGGTGCCTGGATGTGGAAAGCTTTGCAAATGGGGGCTTAAGCGAAAGATACTGTATCTCATGCAGTCCTGATGAAGGGTCTCGGCCTGAAACATCAACTGTACTTCTTCCTATAGATGCTGCCTGGCCTGCTGCATTCCACCAGCATTTTGTGTGTGTTACCCATTATTTCATGCTGTCAGTAACAGATAACTAACTCCATCGTTTAGTTAGTTCCCTACTCCCACATTTTCTTCATGACCCCGCAAAAGTTTTCATTTTTATATTTATTGAATCTCCTTTCTCAGATATGTCTCTCCCTTAACCAAAATATTTATCCTGTGATATATTATGGTACTTTTCAAAGGACCTGTTAGAGGAGAACTGTATGGTGTACGTCAACATTGCAACTGTGACCAAATTCAGGATTACCTAATTGGCTGAAAAGTTATTTAGGCATCCTGAGATTTAAGCATGCACTATATAAATGCAAATAGATCTTGTCCTATTTACAGAGTCAGGCCAATAGGTGGCCCTGTGGCTTTCTCCAGTTACCCTTCTAAATCTATTATTACCTTGGACATAAGAATCATGCTGAATTCACCAACTAACATTGGGCAACACCATAGTCCCTTTGCTGGCTGTATTAATTTTCCAGTGATGCACACTGGATGGAAAATCCTCGACTGTTTAGGTATCACTTTGCAATGTGCTCTCCCAGTGGTCGAGGCGGAGGCTCAGAATAACACGGCTGGAAAATTTAACCTCACTATTTCATTGATGCAGGCAAACATGCCATCTTTTATTGGTGCGAAGAACACTCCTCGCTTGAGAACAACCAAGCTATTTGATGAAAGCCAGTTGTCAAAAGCAATCAACCGACAAGAAGACCAGACATCTGAAGCCTGGCCTAATAAATCATAATGTAGCAGTTACCTGTCCAGTGGGAAGAATTGCTCTGTATGCATGTACCAGGAGTCTACTTAGAATAATAGCTTTTCAGCTCAGGAAATGGCTTCATCTGTGTCTTTTCACAGTAGTAAGACAAAAATCCAAAACAATCAAATATAGTTCATCAAAACCTCATGCAAAAGGTTTGGAAAAGGTCCTTGACACTTCAAATAACGTGGAGCTTATATTTTTCTTGTTATTAGAATCTAGAAACAGGAAAAAATATGAGGTACTGGGCACTTCAAGTCTGCTCATCATTTATTATGATGACTCTGCTGATCTTTTGACTCATCTTCACCAGCTCGCAGTATCCTATATCCCTTGATTCCCTTAATAACTTCTACAGTACTCTAGTTGATCAGAAAGCTTCAAACTATTGCAGCTAACTGACACATTGAATCATTGATATATATTATAAATAGGTGATACCCAAGCACTTCATTACAATCTGCTAACTCAAAAATTCACTTGCTCTTCTCTACTCACTCTCTTTATTTATTAACAAACTTTCAGACAATATTCATATATTCTCTCCAGTTGCCAGGTTTCTAATTTGTTGCTGAGTTATTAAAACACCATAACTTCATTCAACAATACTCTGAAATGATCCTACGACCTCCACTCAGTTTCAAAGATTTTCTACGACTCATGTTCTCAAAAAGCTCTCACAGAGTCATAGTGCAGTAATAGGCCCTTTGGCCCATCTAGTCCATGCTGAAACATTTAAACTGCCTACTCCCATTGACCTGCACCGGGACCAATAGCTATCCATAACCCTATCATCCATCCAGACCTTGTGAAATGTTGAAATCAAGCATACATGAACCGCATGTGCTGGCAGCTCATTCCACACTATCACAATTCTCTGAGTGATGAAGTCTCTCCCTCATGTTCTCCTTTATCTTTTACCTTTCACCCTTAACCTATGACCTCTGGTTATAATCTTACTCAGACTTAGTGGAACAAGACTGCTTGCACTTACCTTATCTATACCCCTTTTATCAAATATGATCTTCTTTCACAAATAATTGGCATGCTATTGTTTTCCAAGTGCCCAATTTCTGCATCTCTTAATGTAGCTACAAATATTTTCCCTGCTACTTATGCCAGACTAGCTAAAATGGTAGGGTTGTAATGATCACCTTCTATTACACAGGAGCTCTTCTAAAATCTAAGGGATTCTGGTCACATTGAGTACCTCCGAAGACGCCTTTTAAAGTCATAGAATAGAGTTGTTAAGTCAGCTTATTGTACTGTTAATTTCTCCAGTGTTATTTCCTTACTAATACAAATTTCATAGAACTCCCTATTCTCATTAAATGTTGGCAGAGTTTATTTTTATCTTCTACAATAGATGAATGTAAATTATGTATTTAATTTCTTTATTCCATTTCACATTATAATTTCTCCTAACTGTTAGTAAGTAACATGTTTGCTTGCATTAACCTTATCCCTTTTAAGTAATAATTTTTAAAATCTGTTTCATGTTTTTTTGCTAATTTAGTCTCATTCTAACTTCTCTGCTTTATCAGTTCTTTGGTCAGTTTTTGATAAATCCTCGAATCCTTCCAGGGATAAGGCTTATTTCTCTTTTTGGCAACATTGAAATCCTTTTTGTTTTAACTAATACGGCAGGTCCCAGCTCGTGAATGTATCAAACTAGCACTGCCCGGTTCTGACAGTGAGGAACAACCCATTTTTTGGTCAATTTAATTGTCGGTCCAGATGGTAAAAGTCAGGGTGTCAGGGCCAGAGGCAAGGGATGGGCCAGTCTTCAGCTTGCTGCTCCACGAGGTTTACTTGTCTCTGCGCTGAACTGAGGCTGTGACCAGCGGCTAATTGGGATCGGTTGTGACATGTTTCGTGGCAGTGAACTCACTTTTGTGATCTTCAGTTCTGAATATTATTGGCTTATTTCTATTTTTGCACAATTTGTTTTTTATTTCTGCAGATTGGGTGTGAGACAGTCTTCGTTGTTGAATGGGTTCTATTGGGTTTCTTTGTTTTGTGGCTGCCTGCAAGGAGACAAATCTCAAGTTTGTATATAGTATACATATATTGAAAATAAATGCACTTTGAACTTTAATACTATCTTTCATTTGGTGAGTGCCATGGCCAGCAATTACATTATTGAGGTCCACTTTGGCAGTGGTATCATCAAATTAGGAACACGCACATTATGCTGGAGGATCCCAGCAGGCCAGGCAGCAACTGTGGAAAAGAGTACAGGCAGCTTACAGGACCTGCTGAAGGGTTTCGGCCTGAAATGTCATCTGAACTCTTTTCTATAGATGCTGTCTGGCCTGCCCAATTCCTTCAGAATTTTGGGTGTGTTGCTTGGCCTTCCAGCATCTGCAGATTTTCTCGTTTGTCATTAAATTAGGATCTGCCTGCCTGCCTGTGTCTGTGGCAGGCGAGACTGCTATGCATGCCAATGCCTTTCCCGCAGAACAAACAGCCTCCTCCTGCTTAAAATTTGTGCTCACAAGGGTAACACATCTGGTTTGCCAATCTAACACCCATAATTCCCAAACAATGAACTTCACCATCAGTACCTTCCTGCTCACCTTTGATTAAAAACTTACTTGATCCTGTCATATAAGTAGTGTAATTCTAGGAGCAAGTTCCATCAATCCCACTTCTCACAAATTCTGCCTCCTGTTTCTCCCACATTTCCACCACTTCTTCTTTGCCCAGTATATACTATTCACCCATACATTCCAGCCAATTAACCTACAAACCAGCATGATTTTGAGACCTGGGAACAAACCAGAGCAACTGCAGGAGACCCATATTGTCACAAAGAGCGTGTATGAACTCTACACAACTAGTGAACAGATTTTGTAGCTGTTTTGTATTTTTTTTTTATTTTTAAAGGCATTATTTCTGAGCATCATTATTTTATTGGAAATTTGCAGAAGAAAATGAAAATCCATTCTTGAATTTATTTTTTTGAAAAGAGCAACAGAAGTTATTAAGTTAACAGTTTGATATTTAAGCAGCAAAACAAAAGCTATGGAAAATAATCATTCTCACTTTCCGTAACGTTATCAATGGGAGCTAAATGAAAATGCTTCGTAAATAATGGAGTATCATCTTTAGAAAGCTGGACTCCTTGGGATAAGTTCAGCAATCCCATGTTCTTTACGGGCAGCCATTCATTCCAGGCACGGATTGGAGAATTAAAACTGCAATGTCATACCATGTTGTAATCGGATCATGTCTAGGAGTAAAGGATTGCTGAATTAACCTTTGTGTTTTCTTAAGGCAAAGGGGCAGCTATTGCACAAAAAAATCTTCATACTCTGTTGGCTATTGTAAATTACTGAACAGATAATGAACAAACCAGAACATGCATCAGTAGAATCGGATGTCTGAGAATGCAGAAAGATGAACAGTTGTAATGACAGTTCAGCCCCAACATTGGATGGAACCATTTTCCATTGGAAATTTGTCTAGGCTTCAGATAAGAGAATGGTAGCATTGCAATAATTCACCTAATGGTTGACAACTGCACTGCCTGTCAAAATTCATTGCACTGGTGCAAATTTTACATTAGTGTGATGAATCCAGATTATTGCATTTATTCTTAATGGGCTTTAGAGCACCAATAGGTCACAAATGTGACCAATGTATATATAATCAGATGCGAGAACCTGCCAGTGGATGAAATGTGTGGGCAGGCATGTGGTGAATGCAGTACCAGCTTATTTTAAGTCATGTCCAAGGCATTTCTGATAATCCATGTGTGTAAAGGATTGGGTTCACATTGATGCAAAATTCATTAATTATTGTGACCTATCAAAAACTGAACTAGTCGAACATCTTTGGATAGGAGGTTCCTTTGGTCACTGTGAAAGGGCTTTAAAAGTTTAAAGCTGGTGGCAGAGATTAGTTTACAATATCATGCCTTACCTCATTTACCCATTGTTACTTATTAATAGCCATGAATTAAATTAGTTTCTATGATTGTTAATCTTAACCAGGGAACATGGTCCAAGAGGAGAAGTTTCTTTTTATATATGGAGAAATGCACTTCCACTTTACAATAAATATTCGCAGCAGACTACCTAATGTGTTGAAGTGTATAGTTTCACAGTTTGGCTTTAAAGATAGATCAGAATAAGTAATCATTCTATTCACTGGCAAATCCAAGAGTGCAAAGAACAAGTGGACAATGGATGGAGCAAGCTTAAAACAAATAAAGTAAAAATGCAGTTGCAGCAATCTTTGGTTACAGATTAACAACTAGTTTGGGGCTTAGAACAGCTACACTAAGTCCTAATTTTAGAACTTGTGAGAAAATGCACAAGCTTACCTGTCACTGACCCCCTACACGTTGTCTTCAGGCAGGTAAGAATGAGTGTGTTAGGAATCTGTGGCCTGGGACCATCACATTTTATCGTTCAGCATTATTCTTCCTCTTCCTGAACTCCATCTGTGCCCCAGAGGCCGGGCGCACAACGTAACAGCCAGGCCCAAGACAGTGATTCTCCTGATCAACCACATGACAGCATCACCCAGTCCTTACATCTTCCAAGTAATGGCATTCAAGCTCCTTGAACATTCATCCAAACTAAATGTCCAAATACCAAATTTCAAATCCCATGACAGCAGTTGTGGAATTTAAGTTCAGTTGAATGAATGAGTTTTCTCGGTTAAAGTAAAAGCATCCATCATTAATGATCATTAGGAAACTACTGGATAATGAATGAAATCTGATGCCTTATGTGACTCTAGGCCGATGGCAATGCAAGAGTTTCCTAAAGGTCCTTTGAAATGGTTGAACAAGTTATTAATTTTCATCAAAACATTGTTAAACATTGTCACAACACAGTAAGAATAAAACCTGCTGGATCACCCAACATCAACACAAGCTCAAGGTCTGGACACGGTAGTCTATTTCTGATCAATCAGTAGCCTAGCAAAGATGTACTTTACAGAAGAAGTACCAAACTCTTCCATTACTGCCACTGGGTTTGTCTTATCCCACTGGTGGGACTGATACAGCAGAGGGGCAGCAAACATCATACTGTGAAGATGTGACCCAGGTGGGTCTCAGCATTGATTCCACTTCCCATGAGATTTCATGCATTATTAAACAGGCAAGTGTCCTGTTGACTCCGGAGCTAATTATCTGTTATTTGTGAAATGGGGTGCTGTGCACAATCATAATCGATTGAAAATGGACATGGGAGCACAGAGGAACATCGGGAAATTCCAGGAAGACCTTCTTCGTTGCTGCTGCTGCTGTGAGGTTCGGGACTCTCCTGGGAAGAACAAGCCCCCAGTCCTCGGGGTCGCGTTGCCGACAGCCGTTGGCAATGCCATCTTAATACGCTCCACAGAGGATGGTGCTCGGAGAAGCTGTGTCGGAGGGGATGGTCGTCGGCTCGGGGGTTCGATGGGCTCAGAGTCCGCTGCGGTCAGGTCGCTTTTGGTGTGTGCTGCATCTGCGAGGCTGGGTTCGACGGAGCTTCCATTGTGTACTGCGCCTGCGAGGCTGAGCCGGGCGGTGCAGTGGAAGTCCATAGCGGGGGTACTCCCTTCTGCCGCCGGCGTGGGATGGCGAGTCTGTCGGGACCCTGGGGACTTGTGGAAACTGTGTGGTGAGTTCTTTTGAACTTATAGTACTTTAACATCTTTGGACTATTTTTACGTGCCCATGGTCTGTTTTTTTTATCAATTATGCTATTGTTTGCACTGTTGTAACTGTGGTTTTGTGCAGGTCTTGTAGCTTTAGTTTTTGGTCTTGTTTGTCTGGTGGACTTGGAGCTCCTTTCCGGGGAACGTGCTAAGACAGTAGCACGATATTAATACGCAGCAGCCTCTCCGGACTCTGGATTGGGGATTGCCAAACGTTAGGTGGATTTTCTGGTGTAGTCTGTTTTGTCATGTGCTTTTGTGATATCATTCTGGAGAACGTTGTTTCATTTTTTAACTACATTGCATTTGTGGTTTCTAAATGACAATAAACTGAATCTGAATCTGAATCAGATGATCACTGACTCTCCTCTCTTGACTAAAGAATCAAAGCTACACATGTTGGACAAATGTTAAAAAGGTAGTGAGAGTAACATTGATGTAGAATGTGTTCTAGGTGATGGTTCCCATTAATAAGCCTCCAGGACAAATCCTGAAGTGCGTGGCTACAAGACTGTGCATATGGCAGCTATAATGGATTGATCCACTTAGCTTCATTCTCACCAACCTACCTGTTGCAGTTGTCTCTGTCCCTGACAGCATAGTAGGAAAGAATCTCTCACAAGTCAAAATGGAAGCGAAGACCAGACTTTCTGTGTGGCACAGAAGAAAACAGGAGATACAGTACTGGAAATATTCAGCAGATCAAGATGTTGGGAGAGAAAAAGAGAATTTTTCAAGCCGTTGGGCTTTCATGGATAGGAGCAGAGTAATGGAATTGTTACAACATAAAAGGAGGTCAGTTAGCCTATTAAATCTATACCAGATGTAGGTAAGATGAATATCTTTCACCTCACCCTCCCTATTTCTCTCCACACTCACTGCAAATTCTTTCTTTACAAATACATATCTGGCTTCTTTCTGATTGCATCAATTTATATGGCCCCTAGTACACTCACCAACACTGTATTCCAAAACCTAATCACTCGCTGTGTAAAATAAATGTGTTTTCCACTTTTGCCAATGGTCTTTATTCTATATTCTCTGTTACTTCACATCTTTCTTAGAGCAGAGGAGAATTCTCCAGTAGTGGCTGAATCATTGTTTTTTAAGGTTCATAATGATTCCGTTATACTTGCACTCTCCTGCCTCTATTTATGAAGCCTAGTAACGCCTTTATCTTTCTCAATCCATCCCTCCATTTTCAATGAACTTTGCACACATATCCCAAGATCATTCTGTTTTCCACCACATGTAAAATTAATTCCCTCTAGTTTATGTTGCAATTCCTTTTGTTTCCTGTTTCTTTGTTTTGTGACTGTCTGTGGGAAGATGAATCTCAGTGTTGTATACTGCATACATACTTCAATAATAAGTACACTTTGAATTTGAATCTCCTCATTCTTCCTACCATAAAATAACACTTCTATTGCTCAGAATTAAGTTCCACTCACCACCCACACATCTATTCTACCAGTCAGTCTTCATCTCTACCAAGTCTATTACTATCCTATCTCTTCAAGCTTTGTGTCATCAACAAATTTGGAACTTCTGCTTTGTGTGTCCAAATCCAAGTGATGAATACTGACTGAGAAAAGACTAGACATATGTCAATGAATGGAAAAGCCATTATATACTCCTCACCTGTTTCAAAAATTGCATTTATTGAGATACAGCGTGGAATAGACCCTTCCAGCCCTGCAACCGCTGCAAGCAACCCCCCGATTTAATCTTAGCCTCATCACGGGACAGTTTACAATGACCAATTAACCTACCAACTGGCATGCCTTTGGACTGTGGGAGGAAAGTGGAGCACCCAGAGGAAACTCACACGGTCATGTTGAGAACGTACAATCTCCTTGCAGGCAACAGTGGGAATCGAACCCGGGTCTCTGGTTCTGTAAAGTGTTGTGCTAACCACTGCGCTACCGTGCTGCCCCATGTTACTTGTTACTTGGTTAAATTTTGGTTCGTTTCCTACAGCACAGTTTAATGGGCACACTTGACATCAAAGCTAGCCTGTGATGGGGCCACATACAGCAACTGGGTGTGATTAAGGGCAATGCCATTCCTCTGGCACGTTTGTGTCTCTGAGAGAGTGCCACCAGGCCATGGCCAAACTGCAAGGTATAGAGACCAAGAAGCCAAGAGACAGGATGCGAACCCATGATCGACTCCCTCTTGCCGATCTCGCCCATTAATGCACCGCGGAAGATTGAAATCATTGAGGTGGGTTCGGAGGGCGAGCGAGTCTCCCTGCCTCTGGCTTGCTGTTGCTGGAGAAGGTGTTTGCACCTGGTGGTCCCTCGTTCTCTCTCCTTTGCTGCACCCGAGGGAAAGCCCTTGTGTCTGAGTGATCGCTCTCTCCTTTGATTGTGTCAGTGGATGATGCTGGAGCAAATTCTAATCGATGCAGAATGTCGATTTGGATTCTAATTCAGGTTTATGATGTGTTCTAGTTCTTGGTCGGTCCTTTTCGATATGACTTTTGGTCGATTTTTGAATCAGGGCTGCCTGCAGATAATGAACACTGAGCTGACCTGTACTGAATTGTGCCTTTTGATTTTGTGTCTTATAATCTGTGTTCTTGCTCATTTTTATTTTTAGTTGGTGTTCGTGTGACTTGTTTTGCATGGGGGAGGGGCCTTGATGTTTTTACTTTCTTTTTCTTTTGTTTCGTAACTGTGGGAAAGACAAATTTCAGGGTTGTATACTGCATTTATAGTTTGATAATTAATGTGCTTTGAATCTGATTTGTATCTTTGATGGTGGTTGGCAGTTGGCACAAATTCAGAGGGCCAGGGTACTTGGAGGACCTGTAGTTCTGTAACTGAGTCTCAATGACAAGCCAGCCACTGGATAACAAGGACTTCTGCAGCTTGTGATTGGCAAAGCAACCAACACAAATTTGAGAAGTGTGCCAAGAGCAGCTCCTAATTAGGCAGAGAGCTAGCATTCTCAATGTTTCGGCCACCTGGACCAGTTGTCAGAGTGAATGGGTGATCAGCGGATCTGACAGCAGGTTCCATAGTTTCACTGTCCTAAAGACTCGGCTCGATGAAGGAAGAGGAGGAGGAGTGGGAGCATGAAGAGGGGGAGAAAAGGGAACATGTAGAAGATGGAACGGTGGGAGGCCACCTTAGTCCCAGTCTTTCTCTTTCTCAGGGCAGACTCTTTGTAACCACAATTTGATGGACACAACTCCAATTTTCCAATCAGCAGCAGTCACCCTGCTGTCTTTTGCTTTATTTTGATCATCTTCCTGATCACAATGTCGAAATAGCCACCACTATACTATATAAACATTCCAAAGCAAAGTAACTCTTGCTCCACTATTCATAAAATTATCCTAAATTCCATATGACCTGCTGATTCTTGTGTGTTTCTTCACGTTCATCATCCCTTTAACTTTGGTGAATGGCTTTGGAAGATGACCTTGATCAGCTCTAACCCTGGTAACCCTTTTTGGCATAAGTGGTAGAAGATCTGCAATGGTTGGGTAACTGCTAACACCAAGACCTCTAGCAGATTATCCCCAGAGGTGTCACAATGGCTGTCCATTGTATCTCCAAGAAGCAGATACCTCAGTGAGCTGGGAGTCTCTGAGCTAAAAAGATTGCTGATGTAACATCTTGTAAGCCTTTCTGACAGTGGATACTCCAAAACTGAGTCACCATAGTGCCATAGTGGTTAGCACAACGCATTACTGTGCAGGCCAACTGGGTTAAATTTCTATTGTTGCTTGTAAGGTGTTTGTATGTTCTTCCCGTGACCGCATGGATTTTCTCTGGGTGCGCTGGTTTCCTCCCACAATCCAAAGATATTCCAGTGGGTAGATTAATTGGTCATTGTAAGTTCTCCTGTGACTAGGCTAGGATTAAATCGTGGGGGGAGGGGGGGATATCGCTGGGCAGTATGGCTCGGAAGACAGGAAGTGTCTATTCTGTGCTGCATCTCCATAAATATATAAATAAATCATTCACTCCAAATTCCCTGAAACACAGAAACCCTAGGCAGGGCAATTTTAAATATGTTTTAGGCATTTAGGCAATCAGAGAGCAGGAGTGAGAGAAGAGGTGAATCACTCAAGTCAGCAAATGAGCTTTATAAAAGAAGCACTTTACAGGATTTTCAGTGTTTGAACTCCAGCTAATCAGAGATCGGGATTGGGTGTAAAGGAAATTACTGAGGCATGAGGGCGGAGCTGGCCAAAGTTGATTGCAAGGGGTCACTAGCAGGGGTGACAGCAGAACAGCAATGACTGGAGTTTCTGTGAGCAATTTGGAAGGCGCAGGAAAGATACAGCCCAAAGAAGCAGTATTCTGATGGAGGATGAGGCAACTGTGGCTGACAAGGGAAGTCAAGGACAGCATAAAAGCAAAAGTGAGCTCATATAATATACAAAGATTAGCAGGACTTTAGATGATTGGGAAACTTTGACATAAAGAGAGAAATAAGAAGGTAAACTAACCAACAATATCAATCAGGATACCAAAAGCTTTTTCAGATAGTTAAAGGATAAAAGAGAGTTGGGAGTGGTCATCGGAAAACTGGAAAATGATGCTGGAGAGGTAGTAATGGGGAACCATGAAATAGCAGATGAACTGAATAAGTATTTTGGGTCAGTTTTCGCTGTGGAAGAGTCCAACAATGTGCTAGAAATTCGAGAGTGTCATGTGGCATAAGTTAGCATAGTTGCTTTTACTAAGGTGAAGATGCTTGGAAAATTGAAAGGACTGAAGGTACATAAATTGCCTTCTCCAAATGGACTATACCCAGTGTTCTAACAGAGGGAGCTGAAGAGATTGTGGAGGCATTAGTAATGTTCTGGGTGGTTCCAGGGGACTGGAAAATTCCAAATGTCACTTTACTCTTTAAGAAGGGAGGGAGGCAGAGGAAAGGAATTTATAGGCCAGTTAGTATGACATCAGTGGTTGGAAAGCTGTTGTGGTCCATTATTAAGGATGAGGTGTTGCGTTACTTGGAGGCACATGGTAAAACAGGCCAGACAATGTCAGCATATTTTTCTCAAGGAGAAATCTTGCCTGACAAATCTGTTGGAATTCTTTCAGGAAATTACAGGCAGGATAGACAAAGGAGAGTCAGTGGATGTTGAATTTTCAGAAGGCTTTTGATAAGGTGCCGCACGTGAGGCTGCATCACAAGATAAGAGCCCATGGTATTATAAGAAAAATACCAGCATCGATAGTAGATTGGTTGACCGGCAGAAAGCACAGAGTGGGAATAAAGCTGGCCTTTTCTGGTTGGCTGCTGGTGACTAGTGGCTTTCCGTGGGGGTCAGTTTTGGAACCGTTTATTTTCACATTATAGGTCAATGGTTGGGATGATAGAACTGATGGCTTTGTGGCCAAGGTTGCAGCTGAAATGAAGGTAAGTGGAGGGGCAGGTAGCAGGCAGTCTTTCAGAGTGACTTAGACAGATTGGGAGAATGGGCAAAGAAGTGGCAGATTGCACTTGGAATATCGTGAGCAGCATTGAGCTCCTTTATCTAAGAAAAGGTGTGCTGGTATTGGAGTGGGTCCAAAGGAGATTTACAAGAATGATTCCAGGAATGAAAGGGTTAATGTTTGAGGAATGTCTGATAGCTCTAGATCTGTAGGGGGGGTTGGGGTGGGGGAAACTCATTGAAACATATGAGTATTGAAAGGCTCAGATGGAGCAGATGTGGAGAGGATGTTTAGGAGTCTAGGACCAGAGGGCACAGCCTCAAAGTAGAGGGATGTCCATTTAGAACGGAGATGAGGAGGAATTTCTTTGGCCAGAGAGTGGTAAATCTGTGGAATTCATTGTCATAGACAGTTGTGGAGGCCAAGTCATTAGGTATATCTAAAGTGATGGTTGATAGGTTTTTGATTAGTTGGAGCATCAAAGGTTGTGGGGAGAAGGCAGGAAAATAGAGTTGAGAGGCACAGTAAATCAGCCACGATGGAATGGTGGAGCAACTTGATGGGCTGAATGGCCTACTTTACTCCTATGCCATATAGTCTTACAAACCAGCAGGTGGTAGGTGAAGCCAGGTGGGATGAAATTGGGTGGGTGGGGGAGAAAGGTTGACATGAGAAATTGGGAAGTGATAGGTGGAACAGGTAGAGGGCTGATAGAAGAGGACAGTGGAATGAAGAACAGAGATGGGAAAATGGAAGCAGGTGAAGGGCAGGTCATGAGGGCCTGGAGCAAGAGAAAAAAATTGAGTGGGCCACCAGAATTGGGGGAGGGCGGGGGAGGTGAAGAAATAAAATTGGAGGTGGGTGTGCAAAGACAGGAGAGTAGCTACTGGAAGTCAAAAAAATCAGTGCTCCCGTAATCAGGTTGGATAATTCCCAGATGAAATATAAGGTATTGTTCATCCAACCTGGAGTAGGCATCTTCTCTGACTGCAGACCACATATCTGGTGACTTAAAACCAGACTTCACTCCAGCAATTATTGGTAACTGTGCTGAGGCTCGGAACATTGAATCAAGTTACAGCTCCTTCTCTTCCATCTTCTGTCCCTTCCACAACCGCCAGCCCAGCCTGTAGTTCCCATTATCTGAAAGGATTCATCTGGGTTGCAATGATAGCAGAAGGGGAAACAGCCTATTTGTTCACCATCTGAGTATACAAAGAGGGAGCTTGAGTACGAGGGGAAATAGGCATGAAGCTACAATCATTGTCAACAGTTTCAAACCCACTGCTGGCTACAGAAGTGCTGGTGAGCATCACACATCTTCTTTGAGTGATATACTCACTGTGGTTTTATAGCTGTCGGCTTGTGAGTTCTGACCTCTGGTGCTGACCGTGTTGAGCTTGTACATTCGCTCAGTGACTGCACGGAATCTGAGGGCCAGTTTACTCAAGCTGCAGGGTCTGGAGCTAAGAGCTCAAACTCAGATTAAGGTGCCAGATATTAAGTATGACGTAGGGAAGGAATTTTCCTTACACAGAGGCCTGTGGGTGTTCCGTCAATGAGAACATTCAAAGCTAATATTTAGACTTTTGAAAAATAAGGGGATCAAAAGATATGGAGATTCGCTGGCAAAGTGTTTGAGGCACAGGTTGAACTATGATCTTTCTGAATACCAAAAGGCTTGAGGATCCAAATGACTAACTCCTGATTCTCGTTTTCATATTCTTTTGTTAATGCACAGACAGCGTAAAACTATCATCTCTCCAACACCATAAACTAGACATGGACTAAGCACACATCGGAATTCCCTGCATCCTTTACTCAGTGTTGTACAATATATCCCCCTGTGTGTTTATGTTTCCAATCATTCAGAGTTTTCTTGTGCACAGATACAGAAACACAAGTTGTTCCAGTCATTTCAGAACAGCGTAAAGGTAAAAATTAAGGCACTAGAGCAGTGTGTCACCACACGCCCCGTTAATTAGATTTATTCTTTCAGCTCAGAAATCTTTTTTCTCTTTGCAGTATATATGTCTCTGTGGGCTCCTAGTCTTCACTGAAGTAATGCTTACATTGTGCAGAGTAATACCAGGAAATATGAAAGCTCCAGAATATGCAACTGTGCTGTTCTCAGTGTATACAGTTTACAATGATACACAAAAATCAACTCAATCATTCTCCCAAAGTCAGAACTCCTTACACTGCTCCTCACTTTGAGAGAAGGGTGAACCTAGTCAAGCAGTATTTACAAATGTATAGGATTAACTGGTTAATCAAGTTTGAATTGTCCTTGTTCTTTGTAGCTTGGCTTTTGTTTGTGATGAGTAACTACAGATGTTGTCGATGAAGCATCTGTCTCTGTACTCATTGAACTGTTTCTTGAATCTGTTCATTCTTATTCAGTGCCGACTTGCCTTCCAACAGTTTGTAGGATTCACTTGAGTGTTTCGTGCAGAGGTGTTCATGTGAACCATTCTGAATCTCATGCCTGCATTTACACTCTGCACACCCTCTCAGATCTCATTTTCAGTCTGCTGGTGTTGATACACACATCATCGACATATTAGAACACGGAACAATAGGAAAGACACCCCAATAATTGGCCCATGATTTGGTGCCTTCTTAACCCACTCCAACAATTTTTGCCGCAACTTTGAGGGAGCTGTAAACGTGGACCACAACAACCCTCTGTTCCTCCACACTGCTAAGAATCCTGCCGTTAACCCTGTACTCTGCCTTCAAGTTTAAACTTCCGAAGTGTATCACTTCACCCTTTCCCAAACTGAACTCCATCTGCCACTTCTCATCCCAGCTCTGCATCCTGTCAATGTCTCATTGTGACCTACGACAACCTTATCCGCAACACCACCCAAGATGTAACTGAACTCCCTAACTTATCGCCTGCATTGTGATGTTTGCTTTGTTGCAACTGCCGTTTTCTCAAGCTCCCTTCCCAATTCAGCTGGAAACAAACACAGATTTGCTCCGAGTCTCTGGGCTTCAGCATTCCTGCAGGACTGTATCCTGTCCTTGAAAGCTGTGTCAATCTATATCTCAGAAGGAAATCTGTGAGTGTTGTTTCATAGCATATCTCATTAGTGCTTCTATGCACTGGTCTCTCAGCTTTTCCACTGGGTGTTTTTAAAGTTCTTCAGGAAGGTCATGTGACCAAAACGGTTCTGAATTCCATTAGTCCTTAAGACAAAGAAGCAGAATTAGGCCATTCTGTCTATTTCCCTCTCAACCCCATTCTAGCAACTTCAGTCTTAACAACACCCCATTACCTGGCCTTCACAGATGCTTGAAGTAATGAAT
Organism: Hypanus sabinus; assembly: GCF_030144855.1. Classification (NCBI taxonomy): domain Eukaryota; kingdom Metazoa; phylum Chordata; class Chondrichthyes; order Myliobatiformes; family Dasyatidae; genus Hypanus; species Hypanus sabinus. The sequence goes on from NC_082712.1 coordinate 125,260,210, forward strand.
TCCACAGATTCACTACCCTCTAATTAAAGAAATTCCTCCTCATCTCCATTCTAAGTGGATGCCCCTATGTCCTGAGGCTGTGTCATTTGCTCCTAGACTCCCTAACCACAGGAAACATCCTGTCCACATCCACTCTGTCTAGGCCTTTCAAGATTCGACAGGTTTCAATAAGATCCATCCTCTCATTCTGCTAAATTCCTGTGAGTATAGATTCACAGCCTTCATTCACTCCTCACACAATAAAGATAGTCCTAGACTCCCCCATGATAGGAAACATCCTACATCAATATTTGATAGGTTTCAATAAGATCCCCATCAGGTTTATGTACTCCAGCAAGTACAGACCCAGAGACATCAAGTGGTCCTCACACATTAACCCTTTCATTCCTGGAATCATTTTCATGAAACTCTGCTAAAACTTCAATGTCAGCACATCCTTTCTTTAATAACGGGGCCAAAAGTACTCTCAATTCTTGAAGTGAGGCCTCGCCAGAACCTGATAAAGCTTCATCATTTCATCCTTGCTTTTATATTCTAGTCCTCTCAAGATGAATGCTAATTTTGCATTTTCCTTCCTCACTGTAAATTAACCTTTAAGGAATCCTTCACAGGACTCCCAAGTCCCTTTTCACCCCAGATTTTGAATTTTCTCCCCATTTAGAAGGAATAACTTTTATTCCTTCTGCCAAAGAGCATGACCATACACTTCCGGCACTGTATTCCATTTGCTGCTACTTTGTCCATTCTCCTGATCTATCCAAGTCCTTTTGCAACCTCCCTGTTTCCTCAACACAACCTACCCCTCCATCTATCAGACAGACAGACATACTTTATTGATCCTGACGTAAATTGGGTTTCATTACAGCTGCACAAACCAAGAATAGTGAAGAAATATAGCAATATAAAACCATAAATAATTAAATAATAAATTAATCATGCCAAGTGGAAATAAGTCCAGGACCAGCCTATTGGCTCAGGCTGTCTGACACTCTGAGGGAGGAGTTGTAAAGTTTGATGGCCACAGGCAGGAATGACTTCCTATGATGCTCAGTGTTGCATCTTGGTGGAATGAGTCTCTGGCTGAATGTACTCCTGTGCCTAATCAGTACATTGTGGAGTGGATGGTAGTCATTGTCCAAGATGGCATGCAACTTGGACAGCATCCTCTTTTCAGACACCACCATCAGAGAGTCCAGTTCCACCCCCACAACATCACTGGACTTACGGATAAGTTTGTTGATTCTGTTGGTGTCTGCTACCCTCAGCCTGCTGCCCCAGCACACAACAGCAAACATGATAGCACTGGTCACCACAGACTCGTAGAACATCCTCAGCATCGTCCGGCAGATGTTAAAGGACCTCAGTCTCCTCAGGAAGCAGAGACGGCTCTGACCCTTCTTGTAGACAGCCTCAGTGTTCTTTGACTCGTCCAGTTTATTGTCCATTCGTATCTCCAGGTATTGTAATCCTCCATCATGTCCTCATGTATCATCCTCACCTGCAAACTTGTTCACAAAACAATCAATTCTGTCATCCAAATCATTGACATACAATGTAAAAAAGCGGTCCCAACACTGACCCCTGCAGAACACCACTAATTCAAATCTCTCCACTTACTCAAAGTCTACTCGTGTATTTACTTTAAAAGTAGTTTCTTTACATTAAAAGTAGAACCTTCTGCATTAATTTTGCTTTCTCTGACATTGTTACAGGAAGATCATCTTCTATTGCCTGCAGATTCATTCCAAATCTTCTTATGGAAACCGTTATAATGTACTCACAGTGACTGCTCAATGTACAATACCCTGGTCAGATAGAATGGGAAGCTGATGCACTGCTGAATACTTCAGGCTACCATTGTGAGAATAGGAGAAATGTTCAGTGTGGGCCCAATGGTATTAATGCAAAGAAAGTATCTCCCAACTGGTGAATATCTTTACTGATGGTTGCTGCCTTCTTGAAGATCCATCTCATAAAGATGTACTCGACGGCAGGGAGGATTATACCCGGGATGGAACTGGCTCAGTCTGTAAACCTCTGTAGCCTCTTGTGATTGTATTCAGTTTATGAACCTCCACACCATACTGTGATACAACCAGTCAGAATGTTCTCCTCCTTACATCTGCAGAAATTTTTAAAAGGCTTTGGTGACATACCAACTCCTCTCAAACTCCCAATGAACTAGAGTCACTGGGGTGCCTCCACTATGCTTATATCAATGTGTTGGGCCCAGAATAGATGTTGGTGCCCACCAATGACCCCTCAATGAGGATTGCAATGTGCTCTCCTGACTTCCTCTTCCTGATGCCCACAATCAGTTCCTTGGTCCTGCTGGTGGTGAGTGTAGGTTACTGTTGCAACACTTAATCAGCCAGTCTACCTCATTCCTATTTCCCTCCTCATTGCCATTGGAGAATCTGTCAACAACAATGAACATCAGTGTGATTCAATTTCGTTAATTATTACCTTGAAGTTTAAAGCATCATACCATCAGTTATTAAATACGCCATTGTGGGCTTGAAAACCAATCAATGTGCAAATTCAACAATACCCACTAGTCAGGAGAGAGAGATACAGCGTGAGCATGGTTAAATTAAGGGTGATGTGTTGGTTTGGAAAGCCAAGTGTATACACATGCAGCATCTTTCTCCCTGGGAGTTGTTTGCTCATTTGGGGGTTAAAAGATCCTTTCAGTTTCACTTCATGAGTTCAAGACTTTCTTCATCAGTTGGGCATCAACTGAGTGCCGCAGTAATAGAATTACTGCCTCATCGATGCAGTGACCTGAGTCCAATCCCGACCTCTGATGCTGTCCGTGAGGAGTCTGCATGTTCCCTCCGACTGTCTGAATTTCCCTTGGTTTCCCCACCCCCCACCCCACCTCTAAAGATATGCAGATTGGTAAGTTAATTGGCTGCTCTTAGGGTGTAAATCAGTTGACAGCATTTAAGGAGAGTTGATTGAAATGCAGGGAGGATGGGTGGGGGGGGACTAGTTTAGGATTCATGAAGGCGTGGCAGTGGGTTAAAGGGCCTGTTTTCTGCTATATAGTTCCCTCACTCTCAGGTATGAAATAATTAGTCCTGCATGAAGATTGAGAAATGCTGTAATTTCATGCTGTCAGTTTGGGAGTCTTGGTGTCAGCAATAAGTGTGACTTAATCTTTTTTTATGGCTACAGCTGCATTCCTAATATTGGTGACTTTATCCACTTGTACTGATTGCAGAGGCCACATTTTAGCTAAGACAACATACCAAATAGTATCGTTTATGATCTCCTCAGCAACCTCTAGAGTTTAGCCAACAGGTGAGGCTTCCTATCCACAGCAAGAGATCAGACAACTATTCTATGCACTGTCAACAAAACCTCTTAAAGGCCAGTGCTGGATACTTCAAAAATAAGCTTTGCTTTTTATATGTTAACTGAATGAGAGGGCAACCAATCATGAATTATAGTTGCAGTTAATCTTAAAGTTTGATCATCACACTACCCTTTCTTTAATTCACCCTCTGCGCAGTTGAGCCATCAAGTTGGTGAACCGTACACTGATTTTCAAAGGGAAGGAACAGCTGCAGATGATTTCTTCTGCTGAGGTAATAGCATGGCTCTAGACAATTATAGGGTACCAAAATGGCCAAAACTCACTTGCAGTCAAACCAATATACTTTGCATGCAAACATATTTGGTAGACACCTATCCAATATACCTCAAGATAACCAATTAAAAGCTCCTCTCAAGAGGTAATGTACGAGCTGCCTACTGCAACCCAAAAGGAAAACGCTTTTGTATCAGGAGAAAGAATATTTGGTACAGTGGTGGTTGAGGTTATGGAAAAAGGGAAAGCTGAAGTAGGAATTTTCCCTTTTACAGCATTCCTTATGAAAATAAAAAAACTCTCAATGCCTCCTGCTTGGCTTTGAAACCCTTCCGAAGGTTGTGGGCTGTTTTCAAAACTGTACAGCTTAAACACTAGCTACAAAGCAAAAGAAAACACCATGGCAAATGATATAACAGATAGCTGCTAGCAATGATTAAGCATTGGTATCTTAATTAAAATTCAGTTCCCCCAGCAAGGCAGAGGTAAATAAATGATACAGGGGCCGATTTTGACCTTCAGTTGACCGACCACCAGAGGGAGCTGGTCAGCTACTCGTTTTGGCAGGGAAGAACCCCCTCCACCCCCCACCACACCCCTTGATCCTGGTAACTGTTTTGGAGCCAGTCCCCCAGAGAACTGCAGAGAGCCAAGCGGGTCACATAAAGCAGTCATGGGACTATTACCTGCAAGAGGAATGGTGGCGGAGGGGGGTGGGGGTTGATGGTGAAAGTGTGTCAGATTGTTGAAGCCTTGAGGGCGGGGATGGGAAGTGTTGGGGCGGTGGTAGTGGTGAGCGGACAATGCTATCAACTACTGCACCAGCCAAACTTGTTTTGGTGGACACTGGAGGTGCGTGCAGGGACCCACAATACCAACAGCTTGCCCATGGAACTGCTTGGAACCTGCAATCAGGAGGCACATAGTTCTCCGCTTGTATTGTAAATCAAGCATCTGATTTAAAACATTGTATGACCACAAATCACTGGGTATTGTGACCCAGTGTGACCCAGCCACACTTCTAATGATACCAACCTGCAATAAGGCTGTTAGCATTGAACATGGGTACTCACAGCTGACCCCGCTGTGTCTGAGCCATAGAGACCCTGGAGGTCATGGATCAAATCTCCAGGCATGGCCGAGATGGTCCATCCCAGTCGGGGCAGCAGGAACAAGAACTACTGTATCAGGAAAAGAAAAATTAATCATTGTGTCCACTTCTAATGGGCATCTGTTGACCTCTGTGACATTGTCTAGGTGTAAATATCAGGTGAGGGCCATATCAGTTTGCCCTTGATGCCAAATGGAGGCAGTGACAAAAGATTTTTGGGAAACTGCTACTGTGTATCTCAGCAAATCATCAATATCGTCAGCGGATGGGGGGCACTTGGAAAAAATAATCAATATATTATTAAGCATACAGTGGATTCATCCAGCTAATAAATGTATTGATCAATGTTAGACCATTTACATTAAAACCTCCTCAACTGCATTGGTTCTTAATAATAAAAAAAATCGGTAAGCTTATGATCTTACTCAAAACCAGCAGCGGTGATTTCTGATTATATGTTCCGAAAATCACTTTGCTATAAACTATGCTAACATATGTTCACATATGTTGGTGCAAAAGTTGCAATGGGTGTGTTCTGTATACATCAGGACGCTGCAAAACATAAATTAAGTCATATGCTCTCTGATTTATCCGTGTCTCAGAATCCTTTTGTACACATTTCGTAAAATATTATCAACAACATTTTAAAAGCAGTGCCATAAATCAGCCTGTGGGATTAGGAGCAAGAGATTTTCAGAGCATATAGCCCAAACAGCTGTTAGAAAGTTCTAATGTGTTGTGATGACTTGTTTAAAGCAACAGGAAACATCTGAGAGCTCATGTATTTAGCACTGGGTTTTGGAATGGTCTATATTATTTGAAGAAATCATTTTGCTAGTAAATCTTTAAAATCCCCACATCAACACCTCAGTAGGTATGTTTACTACACTGTGCAATCGGGATATCCATCAGCTTGACTTATTATCTTTACTTTTAGCGAGCTGAACACATCCAGGGAGGTAGTGGCCATGTCAGTTCTGGCCTCAAGACATTTAGCTCACTCTCCCTCACTTACCCTCCCTTTTCCCCCTGTCTCACGTGTGCCTTGCCCCTCTGGTCTTCGTACTCTCTTTGTTCCCCTTTCTCCTCTTCCCCCTCTTCTCCAGTCTTGTCTCTTTCACCATCTTCATTATTCCTTCCCTAATTCCTTTCCTGCTCCTTTTCTCTTTCCTCTCCCCCCTTTTAAATCTCTCTGATTTACTCCCATCTTTTTCCCTTGTATCAACCTGCTCCTCTCTCATTGAAACCTATCGAATCTTTAAAGGTCTAGAGAGAATAGACCTGCAATAGAGGTACAATCTAGGTCAGGAACAGAGGACATAGCCATAGTATAGCACTTCTCTTTAGAACCAAGGTGAGGAGGAATGTCTTTAACTAGAGGGTGGTGAATCCGTGGAATTCATTGCCACATTCAGTTGTGGAGGCCAAGTCATTGGGTATATTTAAATCAGCGGTTGATAGTTGCTTGAATAGGAAGGGTTAATAACTTTGAAAAGGTCACAGGAAGAAGCTATGAGAATGGGGTTGAGAGGGAAAACAATTCAGCTATGATCAAATGATGGAGCAGACTCATTGGGCTAAATGGCCCAATTCTGCTTCAATACCTTCTGATCTTTAAATGGTCTTTAAAAAGGAATGACTAGCTAACAGAAAAATAGAATGGCATAGGGATCAGCACTGGGGCTTCAACCATCTTTAATATATTATTAATGAATTAGATCAAAGGACTAAATGTAGCCAAATTTACTGATGATACAAAGATGTAGGGGTCATTATTATAAAGAAAACCCAAAGAGCCAACAAAGAGAGATAGAGAGGCTGAACGAGTATAATGTGAGAAGGTGTGAGGTAATCCGCTTCGGAAAGAAGAGCTTAAGAAAAATATTATTTTAACAAAGTGACATTGCAAAATGTATATAGGAGTATAAGAAATAGGAAGTTGAGTGGACTAACCAGCCTTTAGGTCTACTGCATTAGACACTAAGATCATGGAAGATCTTCTACCACAGTACCATCTTCCTGCTTCAGCTCCTTTTCCCTTGATTACCTCTATGTCTCTAAACCTGTTCATCTCTTTTTTGACTGAAGACAAAGACTAAGAATTCACAACCCTCCAGGTTTGAGTACTCCAAAGGTTCATTATTCCTGAGGTGAAGAAATTTCTCCTTGCTCATACCACCCTTTATTCTGAAACTGAGATACCTGGGCTGAGACATCTCAGCTGCAGGAGTGATCTACCCTTCATCTAACTTGTCAAGTCCTTTGAAATTTTGCAGGTTTCAGCGAAATCACTTTTCTTATTTCTCAACTCTAGAGAACACCAGATTAGTCAATCTCTCCTCAAGAAACCACCTTCCTTTGAACTGCTCGCATGAAGCTGCATGGAACTCTCTCAATGTCGTGTATGTTCTTTTGTAGGTGAGCAGACTAAAAAATGTATAAATACTCCAGGCATAGTATCCTTCATAGAAGAGAGGGATATGGGGTTCCAGTAAATGAACACAAAAGGTTTGTCACACAGGTGCCACAAGTGATTAGGAAGGGGCATGGGTTATAAAAGGAATGAAGTTTCAGATTTTGCTAGCTGCTGCTGACACTGAATGTGAAGTACTGCTTGCAGATTTTCCTGTGTATTTAAGGGAGAAAATATTTTCAAAGGAGGCAGGGGAAGAGAAAGTTCTCTGGCTTATTTCCTGGGCTGAAAGAGCTGACATAGGAAGAGAAGTTTCAAAGGAAGAGAAGGAAGAAATATTCATTGGGATTTCAAAGAATGAGAGGTTCTGAAGGGAATTAGCAGAGGGGAGGAGAAGAGAACGTTTCCCCCAGTTTCAGAACAAAGATGGAACATTAAAGCAGAGATCAGAGATGGGGAGCAGTTTTGTTTTCAGAGAACTGTGACCCTTTGGACCTCACCACTCCGAAGATCAATGGAGGTGGAGTCATTGAAAATACTCAAGGCAGGAATAGACCAAAATTTGAATTTTGGGTGAGTCAGGAAAGCAAAGTAAAGTGGCACTGAGATCAATTCTGGATCTTTAGTGGGGCTGATTAGCATTTTTAAAATATTCTCATGTCTTCCTTTCTTTCTCCTCTCTCTTCCCTTCTTCACCTCTCTTTCTCAAAGTCTGCCATACCTTCTTCTACAGCAGAGGCTCCCAACCTTTTTTATGCCATGGAGCCTTACCACTAACCAAGAGGTCCATGGACCCCATGTTGGGAACCCCTGTCCTAGACCCTTCTTCCTTTCCCTTGTTTCTGCCTCTTTTCTCTTCCCATTCTGCTACCCTATGAACTTCTTCTCATTCCAATACTAAGTGCTACATTTGAGGTTTGGCCATTGCCTACCATAACAGGAATCAGCCTACGATAGATGTTCCCAGCTGCGGTGTCCAGACGCCTGTGAACTGTGGAACTCCACAAAGGCAAGTTGGGATGGCAATGAAGAGGGATGGGACTGAGGGCGAGAAAGGGAGTTGAAGCTTAAAAGGTTTGGGAGTACAGACATACGCGTCTTTAAAAATAGGAGAGCAAATGCATTTTCAGAAAAAGTACATTTTATAAATGAGGTTTTGTTAAATAAAGGCAAAGAATCAATATTCCACCTGTACAGATCATTGGATAGTCTCCAGTCCCAATGTTTTCTCTGGAAATGTCAAGGATTTGGTCATAATGTGTCACTAAACACATCTTTCCCAACCTCAATCCCTCCCCCACACGCTCTGATTTCCGCAGGGAACGCTCTCTCTGTGATTTTCATTTTCACTTGTCCCTCCTCACTGATCTACCTCCTGGCACTTATCCCTGCAAGTGTGACAAGTACAATATTTGCCCCTATACCTTCTCCCTTACTACCATTGGACCTTAGACAGTCCTTCCAAATAAGGTGATAATTCGCCTGCAAGTCTGTTGGGGGACCATCTATTTTATCCAGTGCTCCAATGTGGCCTCCTCTACATCACCGAGATCTGTCATAGATTGGGGCAACCGCATCGTCGAGCACCTTTGCTCTGTCCACCACAACTGGCAGGATTTCTTGGTGACCGCTGACTTTCCATTCCCATTCTGATGTGTCAGTCCATGGCCATTCTCAGGCCGGAGGAGCAGCAGCTCATATTCCATCTCTAACTTCTGGTAATTCCTCCCTCCCCCTTTCTCTTTATACCATTCCCCATTCTGACTCTCCTCTTACACCTTCTCTATACCTGCCCATCACCTCCCTCTAGTGCCCCTCCTCCTTCTCTTTCTCCCATGGTCCATCATCCTCTCCTATCAGATATATTCTTCTTCAGTCCTTTATCTTTTCCACCTGTCACCTCTCAGCTTTTCAATTCATTCCGCTTTCTCCACATACCCACCTTCTCCCTCACCTGGCTTCACCTACCACTAGCCAGTTTACACTTTCCCCTACCATCTTATTCTGGCTTCATCCCCCTTCCTTTCCAGATGAAGGGTCTCAGCCCAAAATGTAGACTGTTTATTTTCCACAGATACTGCCTTACCTGCTAAGTTCCTCTAGCATTTTGTGTTTTTTGATTTAGTTTAGAAGAGATAGGATTTGACAAGAGGAAAGAAAGGTTTTAACTAAGACTGTGATGACAAGAACCATAGAACACTACAGCACAGTACAGGCCCTTCAGCCCTTCATGTTGTGTCAACCCATATAATCCTTTAAAAAAATACTAAACCCACACAACCCCATAACCCTCTATTTTTCTTTCATCCATGTGCCTGTCCAAGCGGCTCCTAAATACCCCTAATGTTTTAGCCTCCACCACCATCCCTGGCAAGTCATTCCAGGCACTCACAACCCTCTGTGTAAAAAACTTACCCCTGATGTCTTAATTTTGTACATATTGTTATGGTCCAGTCCAGAGCCCACATTCTGGGTCTTGATCTGGTCCATAGACTCCAGGTCTTGTAGCCGTCCCTCCTTTCGCCCTTGAGCCTAATTAGTCACACCTGTGGATCATCGTGGCTTGTTGGGGCTCAAGGAGGCGCACCTGATGCCCATCAGCTGGCGGTGTATATAGGGGGCTCTGGGGGCAGAGTGGAGTGGGGGTTGCTGTTCATCCTGTGCTTTCTGGATTGGAATACCCATAGTTAAAGACCGGTTCTGTGAGTAAATCTGGCAGTCACCCTGGACCAAGCTCCTTTCCTATCCCTTGCCTCCATTGGGCAAGCCTGGACAGACTGCTGTTGCCTGGTGGGGGACTTTGCCCCTTCCTATCCCTTGCTGCTGATGGGTTGTGCCCTGCAACCTACCCAGGTGCCCTGTGACCTGCCCAGGCCCCTGTGTTCCTGCCTGGGAGGTCTGGGCCCTGCTCAAGAGTTATGTGGCCTGCCCAGTGAACTCTGGGATCTGGCCTTGCCTGAACTCCAAGACTCTCCTGGAACCACAGAATCACCTTGAATATCACATCCCTCACACACACCACGGTCACCATATCTTGTTGATTGTTTAGTTGTTCCCGTCCTGCCCCTAGTACTTAGTGTGTCCTGCACTTGGGTCCAGCCTCCTGTCCCCTTATGACACACATACCCCCTGGTGTTTGCTATTGGTGCCCTGGGAAACAGGTACTGACTATCCACCCTATCTATGTCTTTGACAACCTTGTAGAACCCTATCAAATCCCCTCTGATTCTTCTACGCTTCAAAGAAAAAAGTCCCAGCTCTGCTAACCTTGCTTCATGTGACTTGTTCTCCAGTCCAGGCAACATCCTGGTAAATCTTTGCACTCTCTCCATAGCTTCCACTTCCTTCCTATAATAAGGTGACCAGAATTGAACAGAATACTCTAACTGTGGTCTCACCAGAGATTTATAGAGTTGCAACATGACCTCTCTACTCTTGAATTCAATCCCCCTGTTAATGAAGCCTAGCATCTCATAGGCCTTCTTAACTACCCTATCAACCTGCGCAGCGACCGTGAGGGATGTATGGATTTGAACTCCAAGGTCCCTTGTTCATCCACACTCTTAAGCAACTGACCATTAATCCTGTACTCGCTCTTCTGGTTTGTCCTTCCAAAATGCATCACCTCACACTTATCCGGATTGAACTCCATCTGCCATTTTTTCTGCCCTACTCTGCAGCCTGTCTATATCCTCTTGTAACCTTTCACAACCTGCAGCTCCATCCACAACTCCTCCAATCTTCATGTCATCCACAAACTTACTCACCCATCCTTCGGCCTCTACATCCAGGTCATTTATAAAAATCATAAATATCAGGGGGCCCAGGACAGATCCCTGCAGCACTCCACTAGTCACCGATCTCCAGGCAGAATACTTTCCTTCCACAACTACCCTCTGCTTTTGTCCCTTAAGCCAATTTTTTATCCAAACAGCCAAGGTTCCACTTATCCCATGCTTCATGACTTTCTGGATGAGTCTGTCATGAGGGACCTTGTCAAATGCTTTGCAAGTCCATGCAGACCACATCCACTGCCCTACCCTCATCAATTTCTTTTGTTACCTCTTCAAAAAACTCAATCAGGCTCATGAGGCATAATCTTCCCTTCACAAAGCCATGTTGACTATCCATGAGTAGACTGTACTTCTCCAAATGCTTGTAGATCCTATCCTTAAGAATCCTTTCCAGTAGTTTGCAGACTACTGAAGTAAGACTCACTGGTCTATAGTTCCCAGTTTTCTCCCTATTCCTTTTTTAAACAAGGGAACTACATTTGCCATTCTCCAGTCCTCCGGCACTTCCCCTGCAGCCAAAGAGGATTCAAAGATCATAGCTAATGCTCCTGCGATCTCTTCTCTCAATTCCTACAACAACCTGGGGTGTACCATATCCAGACCTGGGGATTTATCAATCTTGATGTTTTTAAGAAGATCCAACACTTCTTCCATAATCTCCACATTGTCCAGCACACAGGCCTGCTCTATTTTGACCTTACCCTGATCAAGATTCTTTTCACTTGCGCATACTGAAGCAAAGTATTCATTTAGGGCATCCCTATTCTCCACCGCCTCCAGGCACATGTTGCCCTCTTTATCCTTTAGCGGTCCCACCTTCGTTCTCATCATCTTCCTGTTCTTCACATATGCATAGAACGCCTTGGGGTGCTCCTTAATCCTACATGCCAAGGCCTTCTCATGCGCCCTTCGAGCTCTCCTAAGTCCTTTCTTTAGTTCTGTCCTGGCTACCCTATATTTCTCATGAGCCCCTCCTACTTCCTGCTTCTTATATCTAATATATGCTTCCTTTTTCCTCTTGACGAGTTGCCTCACATGTTTTGTCAACCATGGTTCCCTTTTCCTACCATTTTTTTCTTGCCTCAGTGGGACAAACCTATCCTGAACTCAGCTCAAGTGGTCCCTAAACTTCTCCCACATTACTTCTGTGCTTTCCCCTTTGAACATCTGTTTCTTATTCACTCTCACTAGTTTCTACCTCATCCCTTCAAAGTTCGCCCTTCCCTAGTTAAGCACTTCACCATTTTGTCTGATTTTATTCTTTTCCATAGCTCTGCTGAAGCTAAGGGAGTCACTCTCACTAAAATGCTCCCCCACCAAGAAGTCTGTCACCTGACCAGGTTCATTACCCAGAACTAGATCCAGTATAGCCTCTCCTCTCATCAGCCGGTCCACATACTGTGTCAGGAATCCTTCTTGAACACACCTGACAAATTCAGCCCCATTTATCCCCCTTGCACTCAGGAGGTGCCAGTCAATATGAGGGAAGTTGAAATCACCCATAACTACTACCCTGTATTTTGTGCACCATTCTAAAATCAGCCTACTTATCTGCTCCTCAGTGTCCCGAGGGCAATTTGGGGGCCTATAGACTACTCCCAGCACAGTGACTGATCCCCTCCTATTTCTGACTTCCACCTAGACTGACTCCGTGGACACTCCTTCTGCAGCATCCTCTCTTTCTATAGCCGTGATACTATCCCTGACCAGCAATGCCACTCCCCCCCCCCCCCCACCTTTTCTACCTCCCATCCTATTCCTTTTAAAACACCTGAACTTCAGGACCTGCATCATCCAATCCTGTCCTTCCTCCAACCAAGTTTCAGTAGTGGCCACAACATCGTAGTTCCACGTACTACAAACCCCATTTCCAAAAAAGTTGGGATATTTTCCAAAATGCAATATAAACAAAAATCTGTGATATGTTAATTCACATGAACCTTTATTTAACTGACAAAAGTACAAAGAAAAGATTTTCAATAGTTTTACTGACCAACATAATTATATTTCGTAAATATACACAAATTTAGAATTTGATCGCTGCAACACAACGAAAGTTGGGACAGAGTTAAAATAAGATTGAAAACTGCACAGAATATTCAAGTAACACCAGTTTGGAAGACTCCACATTAAGCAGGCTAGTTGGTAGCAGGTGAGGTATCATGATTGGGTATAAAAGTAGCGTCCATCAAAGGCTCAGTCTTTGCAAGCAAGGATGGGTCATGGCTCACCCCTTTGTGCCAAAATTCATGAGAGAATTGTTAGTCATTTCAAAAGGGACATTTCCCAATGCAAGATTGCAGAGAATTTAGGTCTTTCAACATCTACAGTACATAATATTGTGAAAAGATTCAGAGAATTCTGAGACATCTCGGTGCGTAAAGGGCAAGGTTGGAAACCACTGTTGAATGCGCGTGATCTTCGAGCCCTTAGGTGGCACTGCCTAAGAAACCGTCACGCTACTGTGACAATTATAGCCACCTGGGCTTGGGAATACTTCGGAAAACCATTGTCACTTAATACAGTCCGTCTCTGCATCCAGAAATACAACTTGAAACTGTATTACTCAAGGAGGAAGCCATACATCAACTCTATCCAGAAACACCAGTGAGTTCTCTGGGCCCAAGCTCATCTCAGATGGACTGAAAGACTGTGGAACCATGTGCTGTGGTCAGATAAGTCCACATTTCAGCTAGTTTTCGGAAAAAACGGGTGTCGAGTTCTCCGTGCCAAAGATGAAAACAACCATCCTGATTGTTATCAGCGAAAGGTGCAAAAGCCAGCATCTGTGATGGTATAGGGGTGCATCAGTGCCCACGGCATGGGTGAGTTGCATGTATGTGAAGGTACCATTGACTCTGAGGCGTATATTAGGATTTTAGAGAGACATATGTTGCCATCAAGGGGATGTCTCTTCCCGGGACGTCCACGCTTATTTCAGCAGGACAATGCCAGACTACATTCTGCACGGACTACAACAGCGTGGCTTTGTAGACACAGAGTGCGTGTGCTTGACTGGCCTGCTGCCAGTCCAGGTCTATCTCCAATTGAAAATGTATGGCATATCATGAAGAGGAGAATCAAACAACGGAGACCACGGACTGTTGAGCAGCTGAAGTCTTATATCAAGCAAGAATGGACAAAATTTCCAATTACAAATCTACTACAATTAATATCCTCAGTTCCAAAACGATTAAAAAGTGTTATTAAAAGGAAAGGTGATGTAAAACAATGGTAAACATGCCTCTGTCCCAACTTTTGTTGAGTGTGTTGCAGCCATCAAATTCTAAATTTGTGTATATTTACAAAATACAATTAAGTTGGTCAGTAAAACTATTGAAAATCTTTTCTTTGTACTTTTGTCAGTTAAATAAAGGTTCACGTGAATTAACATAGCACAGGTTTTTGTTTTTATTGCATTTTAGAAAATATCCCAACTTTTCTGGAAATGGGGTTTGTAATCCATGCTCTAAATTCATCCTCCAAGCATTGAAATAGACACATTTCAACCCCTTTAACTGCTACAATTATGTTTCGTCCCCTGCCTGTCCTTCCTCATCAACTCAGAACTCTTAACATCATGTCCTCAGGACTCACATTCTGATTCCCACCTCCTTGCCAAACTAGTTTAAACCCTCCCCAACAGCTCTATCAAACCTGCCCACCAGGATATTGATCCCCCAGGATTCAAGTGCAACCCGTCCTTTTTGTACAGGTCACACCTGTTCCAAAAGAGGTCCCAATGATCCAGAAATCTGAATCCCTGCCCCCTGCTCCATTCCCTCAGCCACGCATTTATCCTCCACCTCATTCTATTCCGATTCTCACTGTCAAGTGGCACAGGCAGTAATCCAGAGATTACTACCTTTGAGGTCCTGCTTTTCAACTTCCTTCCTAACTCCCTGTAGTTTTCTTTCAGGACCTCTTCCCTTTTCCTACCTATGTCATTGGTACCAGTATGTACCACGACCTCTGGCTATTCTCCCTCCCACTGCAGGATATCTTGGACACGATCAGAAACAACCCGAACCCTGGCACCTGGGAGGCAAACTACCATCCGAGTTTCTTTCCTGCGTCCGCAGAATCACCTGTCTGACCCCCTGACTATAGAGTCGCCTATCACTACTGGAGTTATTTTCCAAGGAATATGCAGAATAAAGAGAAGACCCCCAAACAACACCATTTCATCATTTCCTGTCAGTCACCTTATGTACCTTATGCTCCTGTGCCTTGCATCACTTTATGAATATATAATCAATCTATGCATATAAGCTATCTTATACATTTATAGTTATTGAGTTTTTGGTAATTATTGTGATCTTTATCATATTGTGCGTGTGTTTTTTTTGTGCTGCATTGGATCCGGAGTAGCAATTATTTCATTCTCCTTTACACTTGTGTACTGAAAGCAACATTAAACAATCTTGATTGAATAGAATTAATTAAAACTACGAAAGCTTAATAAAATCAACAAACAAACAGCAATTTCTTCTAATTGTTGAAATAGTCACAGCAAATCCTACTTTTAATATCATCCAGGGGCTAGTGATAGAAATTCAGACCCTATACTTTTCCAAGGGACATGAAGAGAAGTAGTGACAGAAATAGTGTACTAAACTAAAAAAAAAGACGCATAGAAATCTATGATGACCTTAGGATGTTCCATAACATTTTATAGTTATCAAAGTACTTCTTAACAAAAACATGTGCGATGAAGATTTATGACTCAATAATTTTATGAAAGATGACAGTCAATTGAAGCTTTGAGCTTATAATATATGCCCTGTATCTTTTACATAGGTATATGGGCCCTTGGTTTAACATATTAGCTAAAAGGCGGCACTTTTGACATCAGAAGAGATGTACAGTGGACTGCTAGTTCATTCACTGCTGCTTTTCCGACATTAGAATATAACCAAATACCCTCAGCAGAGACAGAAGTTCAAGAGCTATCTTATATCCTGTTGTATATTGCATTTTGCAACATCAGCTTCCTTCATAGGACTTGGACTGTATTTGCTTAGTTTAATCTCATGATAAGAATAGCATTATAGACTGAAAACTATGGTGCTCATCTTCAGTCATAATATTTACGACTGGGATCAGCTACACATGTGTAGCAATGCTAAATCTCTATTTCATGGACACGAGTCCTCCTGTTCCAAGTTCAATGCAACATTTCTTATAGGGCATCACACAAAATGCTAGAGGAACTCAGCAGGTCAGACAAAGGGTCTCAGATTGAAACATCGACCGTTTATTCATTTCTATAGATCCTCACTGGCCTGCTTAATTCCTTCAGCATTTTCTGATAATTGATTTGGAGTTCCAGCATCTGCAGACTTTCTCATTTTTATGATTTGTTACAGGGCATCTGGAATTATTAGTTTCTTATTCAGCAAGTTCCATCCATTCATCTACTGGTGGCTCGAAGGGACAAAGCTTCCATAAAAATCTTCATATGAGACCTGTTGTTTCAATCATCATTTCCTACTGTGGAGAAAGAGAAGGCAGCACAGGAAAGTTGGGAGGTAGGTTAAGAACTCTGACTTCAAATAATTTAACCCAATCAGAATCAGATTTATTATGAAAAGTATACTAACCAATACTAAACTAGGCATGACAACCCGCCTCAGAGTACTGAAATGCTACATTTATCCAGTTATGTTATATGGCTCAGAATGTTGGACAATATCTAGTAACATGAGCAAACGAATTGAAGCAGCAGAGATGTGGTTTTTGAGGACGATGCAAAGAATACCATGGATGAAATTACTATCTAATGAGGATGTCATGAACAGAGCAAGCACAAAAAGAGAAATAATGTACGAGATTATGAAAAGGCAACGTAACTTCATTGGACATGTGATTAGGAAAGAGGAGTTAGAATGCACAGTAATTATGGGAAAGATCGAAGGGAAGAAAGCAAGTGGAAGTCAAAGACAAATTATGATGGAAGCAGGAGCCAGAGAAATGGAAATGAATACGAATAGATTAATCCACTTGACCCAAAACAGGAGTGTGTGGGCCATGGCAGTCAAAGGTCAAACTGGGCATGGTACCTGATGACGATGATGATGATTATCACTGACCTGTTGTAAAGCATGCTGTTTTGTGGCAGCAAGACATGGAAAATTACTAAAAGTTACAATAAAAAGTAAATAAATAAATAGTGCAAAATAGCAAATAGAAATAGTAAGGTAGTGTTCATGGACCATTCAGAAATATGATGGCTGTTCCTAAAAGGTTGAGTGTGGGTCTTCAGGTTCCCTACCCAATGGTAGTAGTGAGAAGAGGGCATGTCCCAGGAGTGAGGGTCTTTAATGATGGGTCCCACCTTCCTGAGACTCCATCCTTTGAAGATATCCTCAATGATCAGGAGGCTCATGCCCATGATGGAGCTGCCTAAGACTGCAACCGCCTCCTGTGCTCCTGTGCATGGAAGCCTCAAACTAGGTGTTGATGTAACCAGTCAGAAGGCTCTCCATGGCACATCTGGAGAAATTCGTTACAGAATTTGGTAACATACAAAATCTCCACAAGCGCCCAATGAAGTTTAACTGCTTCATGACTGCATCGGTGTGTTGGGCCCAGGATAGGTCCTCTGAGATGCTGACATGCAGAAACTTGAAGCCGCTGACCCCTCAACATGTGTTTGCCCACCATCAATTCTTTGGTCTTGTTGATATGCCATGAATTAAGTTGAGATAAACTAAAATGTAAGAAATGTTAAAAACATGATGAAACATTGCAAGGGAGATACAAAGTGCCAGATAAGTGCAATGCAATGCCATTGGAAAAGGGATATGTTTGAAGCACTGTAGGGCATCGTGATGCTCAAAGGTGGCCCTGGTTTATTTCCCCAACCTATGGATCATGGAATGTCTGTGTCATATCAATCTGGAGTTCAGGATTGAAAACTTGAACAGGCTAGTTAAAATTCTTCTTTTGAGAGGCCTAATTGGAAAGCTGAAGTGAGGAATGCCTCCAAGAGGAAAGGATGAAGGAAGAAATATGTGAACGCCCAGCTTTTCCAACAATACAATGACAAAGTAGGAAATGACTGAGGGGAAGGGGCATAAGTAAACAATCAAGGGTGGGGATAGGAAGGAGATTACATAATCAAGAAACTCCTGGGTCCTCATGCTTAATAGCTTTTCTGAAAACTTCAGAAAAACAAACAATTACCAGCTGATGTGATACTTCCCATTAATGGAAGCTGAAAACTACATTCAGCATAGTATGAGCTTACTGAATGCAGCATAAACACAAATATACTGTGTGAGATAAAATAATTTTCTGATAGCCACCTAATTTCTAGGCGTGGTTCTGAATGGCTCATTGGACATTATGGGTTAAACTTACGTTACTTGTGCTTTGCCATACTCAAATTAGTTAAATGGCTCGTTAAAGACAAGCATAGCGATCTTAAATATGATCTGAATACCAGAGCGTGTCCCTGCTCATCAAAACATGTTATTTGAAATTCTTCATCTGTGAAACATGTGTTAATGATTAATAATATTTAACCTCTAAAAGATAAGCATATCATAAACTACTAAAATTAACACTTAGAGGCAATCTGTCTGGAACCTCCAGTCTGGGGTACTTAGGTCAGAAATAATAGCACAGCCCAGTTTGTTTCCTTAAATAATGAATTACAGACTTACATTTCAATAACATGAAAGACTCAAAAGCAAAACACCAAAATCCTACTAATGTTCGATTTCCAATTTGCACAAGCCAACTTCGACTTATTTTTTTCTTTCATCCAGTTGAGTGAGCCTAAGCAGCCTGATCTCGTTTAATTTCCATTGCACATTACATAGGTTTGATGAAGTAGAGTTAATAGGGAGGGAGACAGGGGGTGAAATAAAGTCAGGGAGACTTTATTTATAAAGACTTGAGAAAACTTTCTTCCACTTTACTCGGATTGAAGAGGTAACATGTCAGTCTTTGCCCTTCACTGTTTCCTCTCATCATTGAGAATTGCTACGGGTCAGACATAGAAACTTGTCTGAACTATGAGACATACCTGATAATGAAATACAAAAAGCTCATATCGGACATCTCTCTCCCCTTTCTCAACCTTGCTGTCTCCATCTCTATTGATACCAAACCTACAGACTTTTAGATTTATCTTGACTATACCTCTTCCCACCCGATCATTTGTAAAAATGCTATTCCTTTTTCTCAGTCCCACAATCTCTGCTGCATCTTCTCTCACGATGTGGCTTACCATTCTAGAATTCCTGAGATGTTCTCCTTTTTCAAAAGACAGGGTTTCCCTTCCACCCTCCATCACCGCTGTCCTCATCTGCATCTCTTCCATTTCATGCACATCTGTGTTCACTCCATCCTTCCACCACCATAACAGAGATAGTCTTTCCTTATTCTTACCCACCACCCTATGAGCTCCATATCCAGCTTATCATTCCCTGTAACTTTTGCAATCTATCAGAGGATCCTACTGGTAAACATATCTTTTCCCATTTCCCTTCACCATATACCCCCTACTACTCTCCACTTTCTGCATTAATCACTCTCTACATGATTTCCTTGTTCACTCATCCTTCCTCAATGATCTCTCTCCTGACCCTTATTCCTACAGTGTAACAAGTGATACACTTGCCCTTAAATGTCATCCCTCACAACATTTCAGAACCTCAAATAGTCCTTCCAGATGAGGCAACATTTCACCTGCAAGCTGAGGTTGGCTATTGCACAGGGTGCTCCACTAGATGGTGAAACTGGATGTAAATTGGAGGACTTTATCTCAGCATCTCAAAAGGCGGGATTTCCCAGTGGACACCCACTTTAACTCAACTTCCCATTCCCTTTCTGACATGTCAGTCCATGGCCTCCTTTACTATCACAATGAGGCCACTCTCATACTGGGGGTGGAATACATATTCCATCTGGGTAACCTATAATTGCTTCAGTATTCACTATGGAGAAGGATCTTGGTGATTGTAGGGATGACTTACAGCGGATTGAAAGCTTGAGCAGGTCAACATTAAGAAAAAGGATGTGCTGAAGCCTTTGGAAAGCATCAAGTTGGATAAGTCTCCGGAACTGGATGAGATGTACCCCAAGCTACTGTGGGAGGCAAGGAAGAAGATTGCTGAGCCTCTGGAAAAGATCTTTCAATCACCAATGGAGACGGGAGATGTTTAGGAGGATTAGAGGGTTGCGGATGTTGTTCCTTTATTCAAGAAAGGGAGTAGAGATAGTCTAGGAAACTATAGACCAGTGAGTCTTTCTTCAGTGGTTGGTAAGTTGATGGAAAAGATCCAGAGAGGCAGGGTTTATGAACATTTGGAGAGGCATAATGTGATTCAGAATAGCTAATAGCTTTGAGTGAAAACCAGGTCGTGCCTTATGAGCCTGATTAATTTTTTTGAGGATGTGACTAAACACATTGATAGAGATGTAGTGTATGGGGATTTCAGCAAAGCATTTGATAAGATACCCCATGCAAGGCTTATTGAGAAAATAAGGAGGCATGGGATTCCAGGGGACCTTGCTTTGTAGATCCAGAATTGGCTTGTTTACAAAAGGCAAAGAGTGGTTGTAGACAGGACATATTCTGCATGCAGGTCGGTGACCAGTGATGTGCCTCAGGGATCTGTTCTGAGACCTTACTCTTCGTGATTTTTATAAATGACCTAGATGAGGAAGTGGAGGGATGGGTTAGTAAATTTGCTGCTGACACGAAGGTTGGGGGTGTTGTGGATAGTGTGGAGGGCTGTCAGAGGTTACAGCAGGACTTCAATAGGGTGCAAACCTAGGCTAAGAAGTGGCAGATGGAGTTCAACCCAGATAAGTGTGAAGTGGTTCATTTTGGCAGGTCAAATATGATGGCAGAATATAGTATTAATGGTAAGACCCTTGGCAGTGTGGAGGATCAGAGGGATCTTGGGGTCCGAGTCCATAGGACACTCAATGCTGCTGCGCAGGTTGACTCTGTGGTTAAGCAGGCGTATGGTGCATTGGCCTTCATCAACTGTGGGTTTGAGTTTAGGAGCGGAGAGGTAATGTTACAGCTATATAGGACCCTGGTCAGACCCCACTTGGAGTACTGTGCTCATTTCTGGTCGCCTCACTACTGGAAGGATGAGGGAACTATACAAAGGGTGCAGAGGAGATTTACAAGGATGTTGCCTGGATTGGTAAGCATGCCTTATGAGAATAGGTTGAGTGAACTCAGCCTTTTCTCCTTGGAGCAGCAGAAGATGAGAGGTGACCTGATAGAGGTGTACAAGATGATGAGAGGCATTGATCATGTAGCTGGTCAGCTTTTTCCCAGGGCTGAAATGACTAGCACGAGAGGGCACAGGTTTAAGGTGCTTGGAAGTAGATGCAAAGGAGATGTCAGGGGTAAGTTTTTTACTCAGAGAGTGGTGAATGCACGGAATGAGCTGCCGGTGATGATGGTGGAGGCAGATACAATAGGGTCTTTTCAGAGACTTCTGGATAAGTACATTGAGCTTAGAAAAATCGAAAGCTATGAGTAACCCTAGGTAATTTCTAAAGTAAGTTCATGTTCGGCACAGCATTGTGGGCTGAAGGGCCTGTATTGTGCTGTGTGTTTTCTATGTTCTATAAGACCATTAGACATAGGAGCAGAATTTGGCCATTCAGCCCATCGAGTCTTCTCTACCATTCCATCATGGCTGATTTATTATCCCTTTGAACCCCATTCCCTCATCTTACAGTTATCTCTCTGTAACCTTTGACACCCTGATTAATCAATAACCTATCAAATTTATTAAATATACCCCAACAACTTGGTCTCCACAGCTGTCCATGGCAAATGAACTCCACAGTTGCACCACCCTCTGGCAAACAAAATCCATCCTCAGCTCAGTTCTAAAGAGATGTCCCTTTATTCTGAGGCTGTATCCTTTGGTCTTAGACTCTCCCTCTATGGGAAATATCCACTCTGTCTCGGCCTTTCAATATTTGATAGGTTTCATTGAGATCCTCCCCCCCCCCCCCCCACCACATCAGTCTTCTATATCCAGTAAAAAGTTTGGATAGAGCCTTAAACAAAAACAAGCTGAATCTGAAGACACATTGTCATAGGACTCTCGGAATTATAGGCCAGAACTGCTGTATATTTTCTCATCATGGCCAGAAAGTGAAGCAGCTAATTAGAGTGTATGATGATATACATATGCCAAGCAGCAAATGAACTTACTGCAAGCCTAGACTTTACTACACACAGTGAAACGATGAGACCCCCTCCCTACGTCACATTTGAGTGTCTGTAATGATGACCAATCAATTGATTGATAAGCCTATAAAGGCCAAGTACTTGGAGAAGACACCACCAGTGAACAGCACACTGATAATATCTCCCCGTATGGTGAGGAAATATTTACAAATGGATTGCCAAGACCAAAGAACAACTCATCCTACCATAAAGAGTCTCAGCCCAAAGTGTCGACTGTTTTAATCTGTTCCATAAATACTGCCTGGCTTGCTGAGTTCCTCTGGCATTTTGTGTGTTTCCAACATCTGCAGATATTCTTGTCTTCGTGCAGCCATTATATAAGTTGCTCGTGATACAGGGTACTGAATGGTACACAGGTTAATGTTTTTAACAAGTTTGACCTGCCACATACGTATATGCACAATTAAATATGGATAAAGTAAGTCAATGCTTTCTAACAGTCAACATCTGTAAGGGGCTTTATTCATACCCCCCCCCCATCCCCCATTCAAATAAACCAGGTTAATCTTTGACAGGTCTCTGACTCCCATGTGTTACTCTACAAGGTTACTTCAGTCTATGCTAGGAACTCACCTGAGAAAATACAACAGATACATTGATGTTGAAATGTACACTATGCTTGGCAACTAGTTTGCAGACATTTCATCACCATTCGAGGTGACACCCTGAGTGTGCAGTTGTTGATGTTTCTCTCTTGGAGTACTGGTGTTTATATAAGCCCACATTCGCTTGCCTCAGTCCTGATTTGCTCCCACCCTTCAGTTGACTCTTGAATTCAATTGGCTCGTGTTTCTTTGGCACTTAGAGGTTCATAGGCGACATCTATTTCAATACATTCCCAGAGAGAAACAGCACCAGCTGCTCACTGAGGATATCAACTCGACTGATGATGAAACGTCTGCAACCTAACTGCCAATCTTGGTGAACACCACAACATCAAATGCCTCAACCTGAGCTACCAATAGTACCAGCATCCTGAACAACAAATAATCTGTTTCTGTCAACAAAATGCAGAGACATTGTCCAGAACATTTTCATACAGTTCATCGTTCCATCCTGCAATCCGATGGCTATGGTACGGGTGTACATACAAGTGCAGCAAATTTGTTAACTCGTTTATACCAGACTGAGTGGTAATAAATTATGCTGCAATGTACAGTATAATCATGCCACTTCTGCATTATGTCATCATGAAGAATGTTACTTACAATTCTCTTGATACCTTTCCAAATAAAATCAGGTTTGGCAAAATCCTCTTTAAGAAGACACAGCTGCTTTTTAAAGTAATCATTGTACTTTCACAGAGAATGGGAGATCTGACACCAGACTGCATAATCTGTAAGAAAATCGTTGACCATTGGCATGTAAGAAGCATGTCAGACACCAGACTGCATAGTCTGTAACAGAATTGCTGACCATTGGTACCTGTTCTTCTGCTCCACCTGCATGATTTCTGAAATTGCTGTTCGGCCAAGGTTTCCCACCGATGTACACATTCAGCGAAAAATTGCAATAGAAACAAACTACTATTTACCTCTTTTTCTCACCTAATGCCTGCAGACCAGTGCTCTGAATGTCGGCAACCTTTCTATCAGTGAGAAGCAATGGTTGCATTGAATTTACCTATGGTACTAGCAATTGAAACATAGACCTTTATTAATGTCTGAAGCGAAGTTCTGTCATTGTATATGACACGTAAAGCTCAAAACTGTTGTAGTATTTCTGTTTAGACAGAGCAGCATCAAATTCAATTCTTTGAGTATAACGCAGGGTTGTGTGATGATTTGATTACTGCACTCAGCATTAATTAAAGGATGGTATTGGACGGTGAACAGGTATCCACCACTGTATTTCTCCCAAAGTGAATTTTATATGTGTGTAATTGTGTCAATGGAACATTGTCACAGCCGTAATATTCTACTGCAATGTATCCTGTTCTCAGCAAATATTGTATTTCACAAGCAAAGTGTTGCAGTAACTCAGCAAGTCAGGCAGTGTCGATGAAGGGGAATGAATAGTTGGACATTTTGGGCTGAGACCTTTCATCAAGACTGGAAAAGAGGGGGGCAGAAGTCAGAATAAGAAGATGGAGGGGAGTGGAAGGAGTACAAGCTTGTGAAACCAAGTGAGGGGGAGAAAGGGGGTACCTGGGGTATGAAGCAAAAAGTTGGAAGGTGATAAGAGGAAGATAAGAAGGGCTGAAGAAGAACAGTGAGAAGAGTGAACCATCGAAGAAAGGAAGGTGGAGGGAATCAGAGAGAGGTGATGGGCAGGTGAGAAGAGAAGGGGTGAGAGGGTAACCAGAATGGGAAATGGAAAAAGAGATAAGGGTGTGGGGGGGGGGGGAGAAATGACCAATGTTAGAGAAATCAACATTCATGGAATTAGATTATAGAAACATAGAAAACCTACAGCACAATACAGGCCCTTCAGCCCACAATACTGTGCCGAACATGAACTTACATTAGAAATTACCTAGGGTTACCCATAGCTTTCGATTTTTCTAAGCTCCCTGTACCGATCCAGGAGTCTCTTAAAAGACCCTATCGTATCCGCCTCCACCACCATCACTGGCAGCCCATTCCATGCACTCACCACACTCTGCATAAAAAATTTACTCCTGACATCTCCTTAGTATACACTTGCAAGCACCTTAAAACTGTGTCCCTTCATGTTAGCCATTTCAGTCTTGGGAAAAAGTGTCTGACTATCCACATGATTAATGCTTCTTATCATCTTATACACCTCTATTAGGTTGCCTCTCATCCTCTGCTGTCCAAGGAGAAAAGGCTGAGTTCAACCTATTCTCATAAGGCATGCTCCCAGGCAACATCCTGGTAAATCTCCTCTGCACCTTTTCTATGGTTTCCACATCCTTCCAGTAGTGAGGCGACCAGAACTGAGCACAGTACTCCAAGTGGGGTCTGACCAGGGTCCTATATAGCTGTAACATTATCTCTCTGCTCCTAAACTCAATCCCACAGTTGATGAAGCCAATGAACCGTATACCTTCTCAACCACACAGTCAACCTGCACAGCAGTTGTGAGTGTCCTATGGACTCAGACCCCAGATCCCTCTGATCCTCCATACTGCCAAGAGTCTTACCATTAATACTATATTCTGCCATCCTATTTGACCTACCAGAATGACCACTTCACCCTTATCTGGGCTGAGTTCCATCTGCCACTTCTCAGTCCAATTTTGCATCCTATCGATGTCCTTCTGTAACCTCTGACAGCCCTCCACACTTTCCACAACACTCCCAACCTTTGTGTCATCAGTAAATTTACTAACCCTTTTCTCCACTTCCTCATCCAGGTCATTTATAAAAATCACAAAAAGAAGGCGTCCCATAACAGATCCCTGAGGCACAGCCCAGGTCACCGACGTCCATGCAAAATATGACCTATCTACAACCACTCTTTGCCTCCTGTGGACAAGCCAATTCTGGATCCACAAAGCAAGGTTCCCTTGGATCTCATGCCTTCTTACTTTCTCAATGAGCCTTGCATGGGGTACCTTATCAAATCCTTTGCTGAAATCCATATACACTACATCTACTGCTCTAATCCTCCAATCCTCCAGAACCTCTCCCGTCCCTATTGATGATGCAAAGATCATCGCCAGAGGCTCAGCAATCTCCTCCCTTGCCTCCCACAGTAGCCTGGGGTACATCTCATGCAGTATGCAGTCCCGGAGACTTATCCAATTTGATGTTTTCCAAAAGCTCCAGCACATCCTCTTTCTTAATGTCTATATGCTCAAGCTTTTCAATTCACTGTAAGTCATCCCTATAATCTCCAAGATCCTTTTCCATAGTGAACACTGAAGTAAAGTATTCATTAAGTACCTCTGCTATCTCCTCTGGTTCTATACACACTTTTCCACTGTCACACTTGATTGGTCCTATTCCCTCATGTCTTATTGTCTTGCTCTTCACATACTTGTAGAATGCCTTGGGGTTTTCTTGAATCCTGCTCACCAAGGCCTTCTCATGGCCCCTTCTGGCTCTCCTAATTTCATTCTTAAGCTCCTTCCTGCTAGCCTTATAATCTTCTAGATCTCTATCATTACCTAGTTTTTTGAACCTTTCGTAAGCTTTTCTTTTCTTCTTGACTAGATTTTCAACAGCCTTTCTACACCACAGTTCCTGAACCCTACCTTCCTTTAACTGTCTCATTGGAATGTACCTATGGAGAACACCACACAACTCCCTGAACATTTGCCACATCTTTGTCGTACATTTCCCTGAGAACATCTGTTCCCAATTTCAGCTTCCAAGTTCCTGCCTAATAGCTTCATATTTCCCCTTATTCCAATTAAACTTTTTCCGAACTTGTCTGCCATCCCCTTTATTGCTATGGTAAAGGAGACAGAATTGTGATCACTTTCTACAAAATGCTCTCCCACTGAGAAACCTGATTCCTGACCAGGTTCATTTCTCAATACCACTTCAAGAACAGCTTCTCCTCTTGTAGACTTATCCACATGTTGTGTCAAGAAACCTTCCAGCACACACCTAACAAACTCCACCCCATCTAAACCCCTCACTCCAGGTAGATGCCAATCAATATTTGGGAAATTAAAATCTCCCACCACAACAACCCTGTTATTATTACATCTTTCCAGATCTGTCTCCCTATTTGCTCCTCAATGTCCCTGTTACTATTGGGTGGTCTATAAAAAACACCCAGTAGAGTTATTGATCCCTTCCTGTTTCTAACTTCCACCCACAGAGACTCAGTAATCAATCTCTCCATGACTCTCTCCTTTACTGCAACCGTGACACTATCTCTGTCAGCAATGCCACACACTCACCTCTTTTGCCTTCCTCCCTGTCCTTTCTGAAACATCTAAAGCCCGGCACTCTAAGTAATCATTCCTACTCCTGAGCCATCCAAGTCTCTGTAATGTCCACATCATAGCTCCAGGCTCTAAGCTCGTTCACTTTGTTCATGATGCTTCTTGCATTAAAATAGACACATCTCAAACCATCAGTCTGAGTGTATCCCTTCTCTATCACCTGCCTATCTCACACTGTCTCCTGGCTTTCTCTATTTGTGAGCCAACCGTCACTTCCTCCATCTCTTCAGTTCGGTTCCCACCCCCCAGCAGTTCTAGTTTAAACTCTCCCCAATAGCCTTTGCAAACCTCCCTGCCAGGATCCCCCTCAGATTCAAGTGCAACCCATCCATTTTGTACATGTCACTCTTGCCCCAAAAGAGGTTCCAATGATCCAGCAATCTAAATCCCTGCCCCCACTCCAATCTTTCAGCCATGCATTTATCTTCCACCTCTCTCTATTCCTATACTCACTGTCGTGTGGCAAAGGCAGAAATCCTGAGTTTACTACCTTAGAGGTCCTGCTTCCCAACTTCCTATGTCGTTGGTACCAATATGTACCATTGTAGCGGTGTGCTACATGCAGCACTAAAATTACGACACGGAATCAGTAACTGCAGTCGAAGAAAAACTTTATTCGAAATACCCAGCCTTGCTTTTAAGCCTCCCTCAACCTGCCCCCCATGGCGCAGAGGCTCCAAAGCTCTGTGCTCGCAAACCCCCATAGGCTATCTCCCTTAGCCGGAATGCTGGCTAATTGTGAGCCAGTTCGGATGTGCCAGGAAATGAGTCGCCACACCATGACCTCTGGCTGTTCACCTTCCCAATTTAGAATATCATGGACGTGATCAGAAACATCCCAGACCCTGGCACCTGGGAGGCAAACTATTATCTGCATTTCTTTCCTGCATCCATAAAATCGCCTATCTGTCCCCTATTACTGCTGCCTTCTTCCTTTCCCTACCCTCTGAGCCACAGGGCCAGACTCTGTGCCAGAGGCACGGCCACCGTTGCTTCCCCCATGTAGACCCCCCCCCCCGAACAGTACTCATAACAGGAGTACTTATTGTTTTGGGAGACAACCATAAGGGTACTCTCTAGTATCTGACTCTTGCCCTTCCCTCTCCTGACTGTGACCCACATATCTGTCTCCTGAAGCCCCGGTGTGACTACTTGCCTATTGCTCCTCTCTGTCACCTCTTCACTTTCCCTGACCAGATGAAGGTCATCGAGCTGCGTCTCCAGTTCCCTCACCCAGTCCCTAAGGAGCTGCAGCTTGACGCACCTAGTGCAGATGTGGCCATTCGGGTGTGTGCGAGTCTCCCGGACTTCCCACATTGATATCCAGGACAGAACACTGGCCCTACAGACATAATTCCTGTTTCTAATCCTCACAAGTAACTTACCTCGCCTCGACTCGTTATTGCCGAAGCCCGAATGAGCAAAAGCCCTACTACACTGACTCAGATCACTCCGTCGATGTCCGTTCCTTTGATGACTGCTCTGCTAGGCAGTGTCTCCCTTTTATTCCTGAACATTCCCTGCTATCTAACTCATGATTGGTGCTCCGGTTATAGCCGCTGATAGGCTACGTACAATGAACAAATGCCCTTGCAGGTCCCTTTTTAAATAACCGCCTCCAATCTGCGAGAAATCCCTCTTGGTAAAGCTCTCTTGATGCCGCTGATAGGCCACATACATGGTATAACTATCTTGAATTGGAACGCCGGGAGAAATATTGATGTTTATATTGATTCACTGACCATTAACTTGCATTTTAATTACAAAACTGTGTGTTTTTTCATTATTCTAGCTGGTGGTATATAGATGCTGTTTAAAATTTGCTCTTCATATTGCTCATTAATATTGCAGCAGACTCTCCCTTCTGGTTCTCTGTTCCCTTATATGGAGGACTTACTTGGTGCTTGTCTCCAGAGATGGGAATAGTCTGACACATCGAGGCTTCATGTCCTTGCTTCTTGCAGAGAAATATTTCACTGCTCTGAATTAGCATGTTCATGATGGCTGATCTCTGTTACATTGGGGCAGCTTTTTCTTCTGTAAAGCTAAATTCACTCAGATAATTTGTATCAGTCAAGGATCCCAACTTTGCTATTGCTGTTTTCCAGAATGCAGCACTAACACTGACTGAACAAAATTCTTTATCATTTTGGAAGCCATTTCCATCAATTTTACATGCACACTCAGACATCAAAATCTTCCCTGTTTAATAATTTAGATTTAATGGGCTTGTCTATTAAACTACACACAAAGTGGCCTCGCGGCATTCAATTCAGGAAGAGGCCAAAATTACAATCGTAAGGAATATTCTTCAGCACAATTACATAACCATTATTGGGGTCACCTGACCTTTATTTTCTGGTTCCAAATTTGTTGCTTTCTACCTCATCCAAAGATGCTGGATTGAAGTGATTCTGCAATCTATCTTCATATTGAATGAAACACCTTTTGTCTTACATGGTTCCAGACAAAATGGCATACATATCCAAGCCATTTTCTATCACCAAGACTGATTACTTTCTCTCACATATGGCTTCATTTTGTTCATTGCACCTTTATCTCTGTCTTTAATTTTGAGAATATTACTCAAGAACAGAAGTGGTCATGGGTTTTGTCATAAAAACCAAACATCCCATTTAAACTGGCTTGGGTCTGAGCTCCCATCTTGTATCAATGCTGTCATATCAGCTACAGGCTTGTATGAACCCCTGGCTTGCATTAGCTTTTATTTCTCCTGAAGGACCTTTGTGTCAAATCTACAGACCAAAGTAATTGTGATTCATGTGTTTTCAAACATACGCCACCCAATATCCTGTTAATCAATATATTTGCTTAACTTGATGAATTTAGCTTTAGCAGGTCCAATTCCTCTTCATTTTACCCTCATTGGTCCTGTAATGTTTGTGTATTTATGGGTTCCTGGTCTCCAGTGGGAAGATAAGAGAGTGTACATACTACAAATGTTTGTAGTAACATGGAGAATTCTCTGAGGTGGGACAGGTTTACTAAAGATCTATAAAAATCAGAGACTCATGACTAATCAGCCTACTGTGTCCATTCCAGATCTTCTCAGTGTGTGCATCTGCACATGACAAATACATGATTCTGTAAGGTATGCAATGATGTGTCACACTGGGTGACACAATAGCACAGTCAGAAAAGCTGCTGCCTCATGGCTCCAGCAGTTTGGGTTCAATCCTGGCTCCCACTGTTGTGTGCTTCTAATTTCCATGTTTTCCTTGTGACCATGAGGGGCTCTGCTGGATGCTTTAATTTTCTGCATCCACAACCAAGAGAAAGCCTGCAGATGCTGGAAATCCAAGCAACACACACAAAATGCTGGAGGAACTCAGCAGGCCAGGCAGCATCTATGGAAAAGAGTACAGTCAACGTTTTGGGCCGAGACCCTTCATCAGGATTGGAAAAAAAGATGTGGGGTCAGAGCTAGAAGATGGGAGAGGGAAGGAAGAACCACAGGGTGATAGGTGAAATTGCAAAGGGAGGAGGTGAAATTAAGAGCTGGAAAGTTGAATGGTGAAAGAGATACAGGGCTGGGGAAGGGGGAATCTGATAGGAGAGGACAGAAGGCCATGGAAGGAGGAGGAGCACTGGAAGGAGCACCAAATGCCCCCTTCTCCAGCCCTGTATCTCTTTCACCAATCAACTTCCCAGCTCTTTACTTCATCCCTCCCCCACCTCCCGGTTTCTCCTATCACCTTTCGGTTCTTCCTCCCCTCCCCCTACTTTCTGACTCTAACTCCTCAGTTTTTTTTCCAGTCCTGATGAAGGGTCTCGGCCCGAAACGTCAACGTCTCTTTTCCGTAGATGCTGCCTAGCCTGCCGAGCTCCTCCAGCATTTTGTGTGTTTTGCTCTGGTTTTCTCCAGGTCTTGTGAAGCGCTGCTAGTTTAACTTCCCATTGTAAATTAACTATAGTGTGTAGGTCAGAGGTAGCATCTGGGGAAGGGGAATGGATGATATAAATTACAAGTAAAACTAACAGAGCAATGACATTGCTACTATGGACTTGAAGAGCCAGGGTGGTTTCCTTCTATATTGCAAAGAAATATGAAATTTATTTGCACATACTGGAAATACAATGATTAAAATCAGCGATATTTCATGCAACAGTAGGTTGTAGGTTGATTCCCCTGGGCTAGAGGGACAATGTTTATAAACCAAAGGTCCACTGATCAAACAAGTTAAGGGTAGTTCAAAAGTAACTCAACACTACTTACAGTGTCCTTAATGCGTGAGTTAGGGGATTTGCCTTGCACAAATCAGATGCCATGTTTTTTTGAACTACATTAGTTATTGTCCAGACAGCATTCTGGGTAATGAAAGGATCTATATGTTTGCAATATTTTTGTTTTTCTTTATTAATTGACCTACAGGTTAATTTAGTTGCAGGGCAGAGTAATACTGATAATGCAAGAGTGATTGAGACTGTAATGTTGCATGTGATTGCTGCTCCTCTAAAGGACCTGTTTACTGAAACCAGAAGTAACAACTTGCTTTGCCAGATGGCAGGTGATCCTATTGAGAAGAACAAATGTGGTAATTGTTTGAAAAGGTGGAATTCTATGAACATTATTCTCTGTGAAGGCAAGAAGATTCTTGCATAAATTAAACTGTACTATTCTACAAAGAGCAATGGTACAAGCATTCATCAATTGGTCAAGCAGTAAAAGATTCCAATTACCCCTTTCTAAACAACCTCTCATTAGTAGTGACTGTACTTAAATATTTTTAAACACTAGGCTTATTGATTTTAAATGTATTATTGTAGATTTTACAACTCAATGCTCCTTTAATTTTCTTCTTAAGGTCTGCCTCACAAGAAGACCAGAGTAGGATCCATTGATAAAGATAGATACATGTAACTTGGAGAGCAAATTTCAGGAATTAAGTACTAGATTGGAAAACATGGATTCCTATTCATACCGTGGATAGACAAGTTGGAAGAGGAGAAGTGGAAGATGGAAAATGTTAAACTGAGGCTGCACAGATATACACTCAAAGTTTGTTCACAGTTCTAGTTGGCTCAGAATAACCTGCCCTGGAATCAATGCATCCTGTGATGACATGAAGTGCAACACGGTGGGAAAGGTATAGCAAAGATCTAGTTTAGGAGGTGAGAGAGGGAGAACATGAATAATAAAGCCTTTATAACAGAAGCAGAAGATAAAAATAGAAAATATTACAAACACAGAAAGAGAAGGAAAGAAGCTATAAGTTATTCTCAGAGATAAGTAAGAATCACAGGGCAAATACAGGGGAATGAAACAACAAGCACAGTCAGGGTGGATCCAGAACAATTCCCTACATCATCTGTTTCCAGTCCAAGTGGAAAGAAGCATGCTTAATATTTAGAATTCAGTTTTGTTTTCATGCACTGAACATGTTCTGCATTTTGCCCTAGCAGATCTCTGGCATAAAATTGTGACATTTGCCCAACACAATCTGTGTGTAAAGTGCATCGTTGCCTTGCCAGTCTCTGGGAAAGGTATCGGATCTAAAAGGAATTTGTGGGACAGCTTCAGAAATGCAGCACAAGAGCTGCCGTTGGAACTGGGACAACACGCAGAGGTTGTAGTATGTAGCTTGCCATGCTTAGTATAAAGAGATTACAATTGGTGATGGAACAATCGGTAATGAGATTACCAATATTTTTAACATTGAAAACAGAGCTTGACAGATGCAGAGTGTAAGATGTCAATGTTAAAGTGCAGACCTTTTAACTGATAACCTGAACATTGACTTCCTTAACTTCTGTTAATGCCCCTCCTCCCCTTCTTACCCCATCCCTGACATATTCAATTGTTTGCCTGTTCTCCATCTCCCTCTGATGCTCCCCCCCCCCACTTTCTTTCTCCTGAGGCCTCCCGTCCCATGATCCTTTCCCTTCTCCAGCTCTGTATCATTTTCGCCAATCACCTTTCCAGCTCTTAGCTTCATCCCACCTCCCTCCAGTCTTCTCCTATCATTTCGCATTTCCCTTTCCCCCCACTACTTTCAAATCTCTTACTATCTTTCCTTTCGGTTAGTCCTGACAAAGGGTCTCGGCCCGAAATGTCAACAGCGCTTCTCCCTGCCTGGCCTGCTGTGTTCCACCAGATTTTTGTGTGTGTTGTTTGAATTTCCAGCATCTGCAGATTTCCTCGTGGTAACTGATAACCTGGTTAATTTAACTATTGCCCTCAGCATATTGTATTCCTTGTTTCCTTAGGGACTTCAACGGAGACTGCAGATTACTCAAAGACTCCAATTTATGCTGGCATAGGAGGAAATGTGCATAAATTTGTGGTATCCTAAAATTCAAGACGGACACCAGGAAAATTTCATGATGTCCAAGATGAGTTGTGTACGGAAGTCGACCACTTTTCCCAATCTAATCATCAGATGCTGCAAATCTGAAATTAAAACAGAAGTTGAAACAGAACTACTCAGCACATTGGTAGAGTTTGGTTCTGACAAAGTATCTTCAACTTGAAACGTTAACTCAGTTTTCTTTCCACAGATACTGCCCGACCAACTGAGTGCTTCCTGCATTTTCTGTTTCCTACCCAACTTGATCTCTAGTCCAATCTACCCTGTGTTAAATTGCATGTCTGCTCTTGAAATAGGGACACTAATAGCTCCAGTTTCTAGACTGTAGTACCAATTATTGTTTCAAGAAGTAGGTCTAATAAGTAAATTGAGAACACAAGGACAAATGGGGGCTGTGATCGCTGAAAGAATCAGAAAGGAATACTAAAGGGTCAAGGACATACAGGTGCAAAGTTCAAAGTGCATTTGTTATCAAAGTGTGTATGCAGTCTATGACTGAGATTTGTCTTCTCCACAGCCAAGAATAGCATCAAAAACTCCGTGCAAAAACAATGTGCAAATGGCACAAGAGCACCAACCCCCACTCGCAAAAAATTGCATTTTCGGCAACATGATAGAATGGGCGAAAACACAGAATATAAAAACACAAAATCAAAAGAGTCCGATCGAACTACGGTCCAGCCCACAAACTGCAGACCCAGAACTTCATTACCATCCTCCGACAGCATCAAGGAAGAGAAGTTCAACTTGAAAAAGAGGAATTTGGTCATAGGAATTGAACAGGAAAGCATTCAACATACCACCAGAACAAATATGAGCTGCATAAAAGCAAAATGGATATAATGCCAAAGGATTCAAAAGTCCTACGTTAAAACTTTGAAATATGCTAATAAATTCACATTAACGACCTGATCAAAGCTGTGTGAAACTAATGCTAAGGTTAATGGTCTTCAAAATGGTAATAGAAGGTAACAAAAATTTAGTGGCAAAATGTAATGCTAAATTTGAAAGAAATAAAAAAGGGATCAAATGGAGGAAATGTTGTTGTGAAGGAAATATGATTAAGAAAAATCATCAGCTTTCAATGAAGTACCAGATATAATTGTAGAGGATGAAATTATGATAGTGATTTAAAGTAGTTTCCTTAAGTTGTGGGAAAATAGGAATATGGAAGGATAAGAAAGAAGATTATATGCAGACAAGGAATGTAGAAAATGAATTATTTTTAAATATAGTCATTGAACGTAATAATTGAAACCCAACAGCAAACACTATAATTATATAAAATCTGGAATGAGATATCTGAGGGAATGACTATATCAGTAATGAGAATACATATGAATTTTCAAATATTCTACAGATAAATGATTAGTAATTTAAGTTTTACCATAAACCTGGGGAAGAAGTAACAGCTTTGTTCAATATTAAACTGTAATTGTAGACCAGTGTGTTGACTGTAGGCAAATCTTTACAACCAAATTTTGTTTGCAATCAAATTTATAAGACCTTACAAGGTTATGAAATAATTAAAAGAACCAGTCTGGATATGTTAAGGGTAAGTCATTTTTGACAGGTTTTCTTTTAACAGGCACTTATTAGATTGAAAAATGTATTTTAGATGAGGCAGTGCATGGGAATTATCAGAAGGGATTCTGTAATGTGCTTTACAAGTAGAAAAAAATGTGTTCTTGTAGGAGAAATATATGAACGGGAATAGAAAATCTGTAGACAGGAAATTAAGATTTCAATTAATTGGCTTTTGAATATGGAACAGTCTTTGAATAACACATTCCAGAAGTCAGTACTGAACTTTGTTCCCAACATAAATAGATAATTCAGACTTGGAGAAAGATGACATATAATCAGGAAATCTACTAATGATGTAAATATTGAAGCTTTTGCTGAAAGAAAATAGGATTGCTAAGAAACTTTGTGCAGAAACAGGCAGGTCTGTGAATTAGATGCAGAGATGACAGGTGCAATTTCAGATGTTGCAACATCAAATATTTTTGGAGGAGTATCAGTAATGAGAGTACATATGAATTTGCAAATATTCTGCAGATAAATGATTAGTAATTTGGTTTTTATAAGCCAAGAGAAAGGAAATAAATAATAGTGAATTTAGACAAAGAAAAATGATCAGGGTGCAGTTTCTGTACTGTCTACAGCTTTATATTCCAGTTGTTGGGAGTATATAGATAATAAATGACATTGATGTGCCAGAATAAAGACAAGAATGTGAAGCTATTGTTATAAGGAAAGAGTTGAGTTATTAAGATGATTTCCACTAGAGTAGAAAGGCTAATGAGGGTGGGGATGATGTTGAATGCATGGATTTGATAGTGGGTATTTGAAACAAAGAAGAGTATTGATTTTGTTCCATATTTGTACTTATTTCTTTAATAAGGGATGTTTGGGGAGAGAGAAAGAAGGGAGTGAAATAAGTGCCACCATCAATCTAATTTCCTTGGAGTGTGACGAGAAAGGTTAGCAACAATATCTTATCACAAAAGCTCTTTGATGGGATTTATTAACTGAACGTGAATTGTTTTTTTAATGTTATCACTCATTTAGAAACTATAAGATATAGGAGCAGAATCAGGACATTTGGCCCATTGAGTCTGCTCCGTTATTTCATCATGGCTGATTCATTTTCCCTCTCAGCCCCAATTTGCTGCCTTCTCCACGTACCCCTTCATGTCCTGACCAATCAGGAATCTGTTAACCTCAGTCTTAAATGTACCCAATGACTTGGACTCCAAAGCTGCCTGTGGCAAAGAATTCCACAGGTTCACCACTCTGTGGCTAAAGAAATTCCTCCTCGTCTCCATTCTAAAGGGACACTCCTCTATTCTGAGGCTGTGTCCTTTGGCCTTAGACACTTAACCACAGGAAATATCAATAATGAAAAATAAAGTTTATTTTATGTTCATTGGAGTATGAATTAAGAGGGGTGTCCTTATAGAGGTGTATAACTCAAAGGAGCATAGACCGGGTGATTATGCACAGTCTCTTACAGGGTTGAGGAGTCAAAAAAAAGATACTGATTTAGGGTGGGAGGGGATTTACTAGGAATCTGAGAGGCAACTTTTTCACCCTGAGGCTAGTCAGTGTATGGAATAAGCTGTCAGAGGAAATGGTTGCGAGAGGTACATTAACAACATTTAAAAAGCACCTGGATAGAAAAGGGTTAGAGGGATATGTGCAAAACAAGGACAAATGAGACTAACCTAAATGGAAACCTTTGCTGGCTTGGAGCCTCAGGGGCCTGCTTCCATGCAGTACAAGCCAGTGCTCCTATAGTTTTCTGGAAAGAATATCCAGACTGAGGCAGTTTGAAATAAATTACGGATGTCAGTTGTAAACTGTTTCATGAATAAGGTAGTTTTGTTGCTTCATGACTCCAAGAAAATGGGTTTAATCTTGAAGTCAGGTGCACTAGTTACCTCCCTGTGACGAGAGACCCGGGCAAGGGTGGTTGGGACCCATTTGCTGGAGCATCTGAGACTAGAATCGAGGCACGGTACGAGACTGAAATGAAGACAGGGTTCTAAACTAGATGCTAAATGAGAAACCAAAACTGAGCTGATGACTGAGCACCAAACCTCAGTCCAGATGCTCTTTAAATATTAAAATTCTGGTGCCAAAACATGGCCGCCAGTTAGCAGGGCGGCCTGAATCTTTAAAGGGGCCGCATTAGCTATTCTCATTCTGGAGAGTTAGAGCGTCTAAACCTGGAAGTTATCGCGGTTGGGTGCTCGTCGTAGTAGGACCCCCTTCCCTATGGCCGACTCCTGACGGCCCTGGCTGCTCAGAGAGACAATGATGGTAGTCATTCATGAGAGCCACAGGTTCAGGAACCCACCACAGTTCCTTGGGTCTGAATCATTCCCAGTCCATAAAGAACTGCTGAACTCTCCAAACAGTTTGTGAATCCAAAATTCTTCTCACCTTGGAGACCTGCTCCCCATCAATAATCCTGGATGGTGGCGGTGGGACTGATGGTGGTGGGGCTAAAGACCTGGTGTTCACATGTTTTAATTTGGGAATAAAGGAAGTGCAATTGATCTCGAAGGTCTTGGGAGCTGCAAGGTGTAAGCCACCAGGTTTAACTTCTTAAGAATCTTGAAGGGTCCAATGAACTTGGGTGCCAATTTCTTAGACTCCACCTGGAGAAACACATCCTGGGTCAATAGCGATCTGTTCCCTAGGCTGTAAAACTGCTCCCTGCTTTCTCTTTCAGTTAGTCTTTATTTCAATCTTCCAGGAAGAAGCTAACAAAATCTCCCTTGTCCGATTCCATTTCTCCTTGCAAATGTGGTCTTCAACCCCAGGAACCTCAACCTTGGCCTCCTGCTCAGGGAAGAGTGGTGGAGAACACCCAAACTGGCATTTTAAAGGGCACTGAATGCCATAAAATCGAGTTGGCGATCTCTGTCCACATCAAATGGTCACACCATTCATTCTGTCTTTTGTGGCATCTCAGGGTTCATTCCAAATCTTAGTCCACCCACTCCTTCTCGCCATTGGACTATGGTGAAAGACTTGCTGTTGCTCCACTCAGCTTACAGAACACCCTCTAAAAATGTGACACAAACTGAAGACAGTATTCTGACACAATATCCATGGGAAAACCATGGATCCTGAAGAACTGGTGCAGGACAATTTCAGCCATCTCTGCCTCAGATAGTAGTCTGTTCAAGGCTATCAATTTGCAGGCCTTCAAACAACGATCCGCAATTACCATAGTAACATTTTTCCCACTGGAATGAGGAAGACCTGTGACAAAGTCCATGGAAATGTGTGCCTATGCTCTGGTGGTGAAGTTGCCCTTGAGGTTAGGTGTGGGGCTCCTTGTTCCAGATGTACACCTCACGTGCGTACACACACTGACAGGCTACCCTCACCATTCCAGGCCACCAATACCTTCTCTAAATGAACTCGAGGGTCCTGGCAATCCCTCGGTGAGTGGTCATTCTTGATGCATGTCCCCAATGAAGAACCTGAGACCAGATGGAACAATGAGCAAACAGCAGACCCAAAGAGCCATTCTGAGAAATCTCCCCTTGTACCTGAGCTTCGTGAACAAGTGTGTTGATTCCCCAATGAATTGGCACTATCACCTTGGCTTGGGGCAAATTGGCAGTAGGCTGCTCCCCTCATCCGGATTTGTTGAACTGACGGGACAAAGCATCTAATTTTTGGTATTTTGACCCTGTTCAATAGTTCAGGCCAAAATTAAAGTGGTTAAAGAAAAGAGCCAGCTGGTCTGCCTGGAATTCAGCCTCTTAGCCTCGTGAATATAAACTAGATTCTTGTGGTCTGTCCATATGATAAAAGGGGTACTAGCCCCCTCAAGCTAGTACCTCCATTTCTCCACAGCACTTTGACCATGAACAGCTCTTTATTTCCATTGTCGTAGTTCATCTCCGCCAGGGATAGTCACGTGGAGAAGAAGGCACCTGGGTGCAGTTTATTGTCCAAAGGTGTTTGTTGAGACGAAACTACACCCTCTCCAATGTCTGAGGCATCCACCTCCATGATGAAGTGAAGGTCCAGGTTGGGAGCGACCAAAAAACTGTTGTGAACCGCTGTTTAAGGTCTGCAAAAGCAGCCTCCGCTTCTAAGCAATAGGGCCCATGGATCTCTCCGGTCGAGCTGTCAGCGGAGCCGCCACTGAACTGAAGCTTCTGATGAACTTTCAGTAAGAGGTAGCAAATCCCAGGAACTGTTGGTCTTGTTCCACGTTGGATAGTTGTGGCCTTTCCCCGACTGCTAGGGTCCATCTTGAGATTGCCATTAAAGATGATGAAATCCTAAAATGAAGTGGTGGCTAGGTGAAATTTGGACTTCTCCAGCTTGACATGAATTCCCTGATCAAGGAGCCTCTTTAGGACATCTCTGAGGTGAGTGACGTACTCCTCCGTGGACTTAGAGAAAATTAGGGTATTGTCGAAGTAGACAAAAGTGTACGTATGGAGAGCATCCTGGAGTGTGCCGTTCATGAAGGCCTGGAAAGCTGCTGGTGCGTTCACAAAGCCAAAGGGGTCGACCAGGTACTCAGTGTCCTGTTGGTGTGTTGGACGCCATCTTCCACTCATCACCCTCATTTATGCAAACCAGTTTGTATGCACTCCGCAAGTCTAGCTTTGAGAATACTCTTGCCCCTTGGAGAATCTCGAAGGCAGTGTTCATGAGTGGAAGAGGGTAACGATTCTGGATGATTATGTAAGTCAGTCCTCTCTAATCAATGCATAACCTGGAACCTCTTGTTTAATTTCTTGTTTTATTTCCACTGTTTCTGGCTCAGTTTCTTCCTCTTCTTCTTCTGCAGGCCCCTGTCTTTTTCTGTATGAAGAAGAAGCCATTAGTGGTGGGACAGGAGGAGGGCTGAATGAATCCCAGGGCAAAACCCTCTTTTGTATACTCTCCCATTGCGCCTCTCTCTGGGTCTGAGTGTGTGTATAATCAACCACGAGGAGGACAAGCATCCAGCAGTTGACCTGTAGCACAGACATAGTGTCAGTGTGGTGCAGTGCAAGATTCAGGGCCTTTCCTTTGCTGAAGACCTCTTCCAAATCCTTGTAGACGGATAGGATTTCTACCAGCTTGCGTGCGGCAATCACCCCCAGAATCTTCCTTTGAGGATGACTCCCGAGGCTTCTTGGGTAGTGGGGGTGACTCTGCAGACCCCAGTGTCTCTTCCATAGGTTCACAAGAGTCTATACTGCAAGCAGAGGCCAACTCAGAGTCCAAAACCTTGTCCGTATCCTCAGACATCAGCAGTGAGATGTGACAAATGGTCCTTGTGCTCCTGGGACTAGTTTTTTGGAACTATTCTGGAAACTTCTCCTTAAGGCTGATTTATACTTCTGCGTCAAATGAACGCCATAGGTATGGCATAGCTGCATAACTTACGCTGTACCCTACGCCCTACCCCACACCATAGTCTGATGTGCACCTCTCCAAAAATGTAACTGCGCATCGCGGCGACGCAGACCGCAACAACTGTGATTGGTCCGCTTGGTAGCATCGCATTTCCTCCTGTCTATGGGCATACTGTGCATACGCTGATGCGAAATAAATGGTTGGAGACGATGAACCAAATTGTCAAATCTACCTGCCAACATCCGAAAATATTTGAAATACATTTCCTTGTCCATGTCTCTCAGTGGCCAGACGAGCACAGAAAATTCACCCTCCCTCTGCCTCAATCTGTTCAATGGCCGTACACACCATCTCCTCCGTCATATTCTCTCTTTTCTGCATTGCTGTAATTTCAACAAAAGTAACCCTTGCTCAACATTTATTAACTCCAACTCCAACATGATGCAGTCAGTCGCTATTAGAAACCCCACCGCCAACTAGCGTTTTGGTGGTGAATTGCAGAGCAATGTAGACACGCCAACGCACAGGTATAAATTTTCATAATGGTGCAGGCCACTAACGAAGGCTGCGGTGTAGGCTGCTACGCAGAAGCATAAATCAGCCTTTCGATGGGTCCTGGCAACTGGAACCCTTTGAGTTAGTTGCTAGAGTTCCAGACCTCCTTGGCTTGCTTCTGAACTAGAGGTCCACTCTCTTTAGTTCCAGCTCATCCACTATTGGACTTGCGGGAGCCAACGTGTCTGCCCTTGAAGGCAGAACTGGGTTTCCTGAACGCTCCAGATTACTGTGAACAGAAGTCTTCCCCCAGTCGGCTGCTGGTCTTGGGAGAGTCTGGGATTCGGAACACCAAGCTGAAAACATACCTTCTTGCTGTGACTGGACCATGCGATGATCTTCTCTTCCTTCCAATTCATGGACGGGTTATTCTGGGGCAGACAAGGGTGCCCGAGGATCAGAGGTACGTGAGGAGATTCAATGATATTGAGACTTATGGCCTCTGAATGATCTTCTATCCTCATCTGCAAGACCAATGGCTGCGGCCGGGCCTGCCGGGAACTAAGCAGAAGGCCATCCTGAACAGTTACGGGCATGGGCTGGCTCGACTCCTGCTGTGTTAGGTTGAGTGGATGGGCAGTCCGCAAGTTCAGGTAACTTTCAGCTGCCCCAGAGTCGAAAAAGCATTCACCTCTTGTCGGCTGTTACCCCAGGAGATCTTTGCCTTAAGGGTGACAGCAGAATCCGTGAGGCTGGCAGTAATGGCTGCTGCCATCACAGTCCTCTTGACACTGGACGGTCTTATCAGGTTTCTCAACAGCTGACGCTCTGGACAGTCAGCCTGCAGGTGACCTGCTTCCCCACAATGTTAGCAGCAACCTCAATTCCCACGGAGATTCTTATGTAACTAATTTGCATGGACTTGACATGACCCTCAGCAGCAGTCAGGCTGTTTATTGTCCGACGTTGGGGGGCATAGAACTGTGATGCATTGAGGCCAAACTTGGGTTAGCTCTCTACAGCTTCTTGAAGTTGTCGCACTCTTGCTCCACCAGGTGATTATCAAGGCTGGTCAGTCTGAGCCTCTAAGTCCTCTGAAAGCTCCCCCAAAGCAAGGGCATTCTTTACTTTACCTTAAAATCTACGGTGGTACAGAGTAACCAAGGCCTCCCCATTCCAGCCACTCTCTTGGGCCAAAGTTCGAAAGGCAATGGCGTAGTCAGCTGCTGACCGACTGCTGTGACAGGTCAGAGGCTCGGTTAGCTCCAGAAGGATAATGAAACACCCTCCCCATGGAGGCCTTGAACCCCTCTGAATCTGAGAAAAATTCTCCAACCTTCACTCCCAAAACAGTGACCCAGGCTAGACCTTTCCCAGTCAGGAGAGAGATCATGAAAACCATCTTTTCTGCACTCCATAGGGAACTGGGCTGACTGGAGTTCGGACACCAATGAACACTGAGTAAGGAAGCCGTGGCAGGAGTCCGACTCACTGCCGAATCCCTCCGGGATCGGAAGATGTGCTGGCTCCACAGTGCGACCAGAAAACCTCACTCCAACGACTCTGGCTTCCTCCTGTGATAGTTGGCACACAGTGACCTGGAGATCACGCATCCCCAGGCTCTGTCTGAAATTTTTTCGCTGAAAGGCTCCGATACCCTGCTGGGTCCATGTTGGCTCCGTCATACTGTGATGAGAAACCTAAGTTAGGACCCAAGTTATGGAGCATCAGAGACTAGAATCAATGAATGACACAAGACTGAAATGAAGACAGGGTTCTAAACTAGATGCTAGATGAGAGTCCAAAACTGAGCTGACGATCATCAGTTCAGGTGCTCTTTAAATATTAAATCCTGGAACTAAAACATGGCCGCCAATTAGTGGGCCACCCTGAACCTTTAAAGGAGCCATGCCAGCTACTCATATCCTGAAGATTTAGAGTGTCTAAACCCCAGAAGCTGGCACGGTAGGATACATGTCAAAACACTCCCTATGTGCTGGTAGGTTATTTAGGACTTGTTTTGGGTTACAAATTAGTATGAGTTGATAGCAAAAAGAATCAAAGGGTGCTGATATGTGAGAGAGGAAAACTTGTGGAAGTAGAAGGAGATGAGCAGAGTAAAACGGGACCGATCAGGTTGCTTCCCGGGAGTCAGAATTGAACAGAGGAACTGAATGGTTTCCTTCTGCATTGTTTAATGGAGTTATAAAAAACTATAGCACGGAAACAGGCCCTTTGGCCCGTCTAGTCTATACCAATCTTTCAAGCTGCCTACTCCCATTGACCTGCACCAGGACCATAGCCCTCCATGCCCCTACCATCCATGTACTTATTATCCAGACTTCTCCTAAATGTTGAAATTGGTCTAGCATGCACCACTTTTGCTGACAGCTCAGCAACACACTGGTGACTCTGAGTTCCTCTCATGTTCCCCTTAAACCTTTCACCTTTCACCCTTAACCCATAACCTCTGGTTGTAGTCCCATTTCTCAATGGAAAAAGCATAGGCATTTGCCCTATCTATATCCCTCATAATTTTATATAGCTCTAGCAAATCTCCTCTCAATCTTCTACATTTTAGGAAATAAAGTCCTAAACTATTCAATCTTTCGTTAAAAGTCAGGTCCTCCAGACCCAGCAATATCCTTGTAAATTTTCTCTGTACTCTTTTAACCTTGTTTTCATCTTTCCTGAAGGTAGGTGACCAAAACTGCACACAATACTCTGAAACAGGCCTAACCAATGTCCTATACAACTTCAACATAACATCCCAACTCCTTTACTCCATACTTTCATCTATGAAGGCCACCTTATGTATAAAAATATGTAGCTTTTGTTGGTACATTAGTATCTCTGGTGCCATGGAATGTGAATATGGGAGATAGGAACATAGAAAACCTACAGCACAATACAGGCCCTTCGGCCCACAAAGTTGTGCCGAACATGTCCTTACCTTAGAAATTACTAGGCTTACCCATAGCCCTCTATTTTACTAAGCCCCATGTACCTATCCAAAGTCTCTTAAAAGACCTTATCACATCCACCTCCACCACCATTACCAGCAGCCCATTCCATGCACTCATCACTCTCTGCGTAAAAAACTTACCCCTTCAGAAATCCCAAGTATTTAATCTCAAACATGGCACCCGCCAGGG
The DNA here is from genome assembly GCF_030144855.1 of Hypanus sabinus. Taxonomy (NCBI): domain Eukaryota; kingdom Metazoa; phylum Chordata; class Chondrichthyes; order Myliobatiformes; family Dasyatidae; genus Hypanus; species Hypanus sabinus. The sequence goes on from NC_082712.1 coordinate 125,304,093, forward strand.
ATGCCCCTTGTCCCTTTCTCTTTGATTTGGCTATGGAACTTCTGGCGATAGCATTTCGAAACTGCCCTGAATTGACTGGGATTTGGAGAGGGGGTGTTGAGCATAAAGTTTCTCTCTATGCTGATGACTTATTACTCTTTCTCTCAAATCCGTCTACATCCTTACCTCTAATGTTTTCACTTCTTGACCAGTTTAGCCAGATCTCTGGCTATAAACTTAATTTACATAAGAGTGAACTTCTCCCAATTAATAAAGAAGCACAAGAACTAACATTTCATGATCTCCCTTTGAAAGTAGTCCATAATCAATTTACTTATCTTGGAATTACAGTCACAAGGAAGTTTAAAGATCTCTTTAGTGAAAACTTTGCCAATCTTTCATATGCTATAAAACATATACTGTCTGGTACATAGTCTGGTAAACATAGTCTGGTACAATGGTAACCTCTATCTATGTCTTTGCTAGGTCGTATTAACGTTGTTAAAATGTATGTTCTCCCCAAATTTTTATACCTATTTCAATCTATCTCAATTTTTATTCCTAAATCTTTTTTTGATTCCTTAGACTCTATTATTTTGTCATATCTGTGGTAGAATAAGCGCTCTAGAATTAATAAAATCCATCTCCAAAAATCTAAAAAAGAGGGTGGCATGGCTTTACCTAACTTTCGTTTATATTATTGGGCAGCTAATATACGTTGTGCTTCCTTCTGGTCTTTCTTCCATGGCCAACCCGAATGCCCTAACTGGGTGGCGATGGAGCTGAGCTCCACTAAAGAATTATCTATCTCTGCACTTCTTGGCTCTGCACTCCCTAGTAGTCTGCCCAGATCAATAGCTAATCCTCTTGTTAGACACACTTTACGTATATGGGCTCAGATCAGGAAATGCTATAGTTTCCAGGGGTTTTCCGTTTCCAGCCCTATTGCTCATAATCACCTTTTTTTACCTACTACATACGATTCAGCATTCCAGGTTTGGTATAGGAAGGGCATTAGACATTTTGAAGATCTTTTCATTGATAATCGCTTCACTTCTTTTCAGCAGCTCTCTGTTAAGTTCAATCTGCCCAATGCTCATTTTTTCAGATATCTCCAAATCTGACACTTTATTGCTCCTTTAATTCCTAACTTCCCTGAAATGCCTGCGAAAAATGCTATGGACCTATTTCTTTCCATGAATCCACTAGATAAAGGCTTAATATCAATCATCCGAGATAAACTAGCGGCCTTACGACGGGCCCCCATGGATAAAATCAAAATGGCCTGGGAGCAGGATTTAAATATCTCCTTATCTAAGGAGAGCTGGGATTCAGTTCTCAAATCGGTTAACTCAACCCCTCTTTGTGCTCGCCACTGCCTTTTACAGTTTAAGATTGTTCATAGAGCCCATATGTCTAAATCTAAACTATCTCGATTCTACCCTAGCGTTAGTCCGCTCTGTGATAAATGCAAGAGGGGCGTGGCCTCTCTCATCCATATGTACTGGTTCTGTCCTAGCTTGGAGAAATTCTGGAAAGATGTCTTCACTACGTTATCGTGTATTCTGAATCAGCACCTAGAACCAAACCCCTTAATTGCTCTGTTCGGTTTTTGGAGCGAGACAGATTTATGTCTGGGTCCGACCAAATGCCGAATATTATCCTTTGCCTCTCTTCTGGCTAGACGCTTGATCCCTCCTTAGATGGAGAGATGCTGCCCCGCCCACTCATGCTCAATGGCTTAACGACATCATGGCCTGTTTGGACCTCGAAAAAATTCATTATTCAGTTCTCAATTCGGATCTAAAGTTCCATAAGGTCTGGGGACCTTTTATCAAGTACTTTCATAACCTTCCTCTTGACTAGGGTTTTTTTTTCTCTTCGGTCCCTTGCTTTCAGCTCCTTTTTTTTCTGGTAGAAGGCATTATTATCCTCTGTTGCTGAGTGTATTCACAGTCTGGGAGCTTGGCTGTCCTGACTTATACTCTCTATATTGTGTTGTGGTTGGTCTAGAGTTGCTGTTGTTTTTTCTTGTGTTGTGGGGCTTGGGGAGGACACTAAGCTTACTTGTCTTTAATTTAGGTGCTTTTTTTTTGCTAAATTCTCTTCCTTTGTAACATATTGTTATTGTATGCTTAATTTTGCACTGTTTTAATGTTCCTCATTGGGATTTGGGGTTTTTAATTTGTAAAATGTTTCGAAAAACTAATAAAAAAAAATTTTAAAAAAAAACAACTTACCCCTGACATCTCTTCTGTACCTACTCCCCAGCACCTTAAACCTGTGTCCTCTTGTGGCAACCACTTCAGCCCTGGGAAAAAGCCTCTGACTATCCACACGATCAATGCCTCTCATCTTATACACCTCTATCAGGTCACCTCTCATCCTCCGTCGCTCCAAGGAGAAAAGGTCGAGTTCACTCAACCTGTCTTCATAAGGCATGCTCCCCAATCCAGGCAACATCCTTGTAAATCTCCTCTGCACCCTTTCTACGGTTCCTACATATTTCCTGCAGTGAGGCGACCAGAACTGAGCACAGTACTCCAAGTGGGGTCTGACCAGGGTCCTATATAGCTGCAACATTACCTCTCGGCTCCTAAATTCAATTCCATGATTAATGAAGGCCAATACACCATATGCCGTCTTAACCACAGAGTCAACCTACTTTGAGTGTCCTTTGGATTTGGACCCCAAGATCCCTCTGATCCTCCACACTGCCAAGAGTCTTACCATTAATAGTCTTGGCATCACATTTGACCTACCAGATACTGGGAGCTGGCTTCAGAAAGGATGTAAAAGCCCTACAGAGGCGACAGGGGGAAATGTCTGCAATGCTAGGAGAGTGGGGATTTCATCTGTGGGGCTAGACTGGAGAAGTGAGTTTATCTTCCTAACAGCACAAGGAGGTTTGACAGAGATGTTTAAAAATCACAGAGAGGCTAGAACAAAACAAAAAAATATGTAGCACTTTAGGAATAAAACTGACTAACACTTTGAAAGAGAGGGAAAATGGCTCTGGGGAGAGCGAAGGTCCTTGAGCTTCTTTTATTTTGCAAGCAAAGTGCCAGCAGAGACATAAGGCTTGCTTCTGCATCTCAGACATCGAATTCTGCATGCTTATAACACCAAAGTATGGGAAAGAGCTTGAGCATGTGGGTTCAAAGTTATTTGCTTGTGTGCTGAGAAATGTGAAACAGGCTTCTCCTGTGTGGTTTCCAAAGACCACATTTGCTGAGCATTTGTGTCGAGGGAGAGAGTGGAGAGTGGAGACAATTGGCAAGTAGAAAAAGGGGAAATCAAACACTTTAAAAAGCGCATCTTATCCTACCACTTCTAAACTTCTATCCTATTCTGTCAGCTGTTTCCTAGCACTTAGTAATTGGCAACAGTTAAAGACTGGTGAATAGGTTTATGAATGAGTCTGTGAAGCCCTGTAGTCCTCAGACCAATGCAAACAGAGGTATTCTGACATGTCGATCCGTGACCTCCCCCTGTGCCAAGATGAGGCCACCCGAGGAGCATCACCTTATGTTCTGTCTAGGTCGCTTCCAACCTGATGGCATGAATATCAATTTCTCCTTCTAGTAAAAAAGAATTCCCTCACCTCTTCTTCTATTCCCTACTCTTGCCTCTTACCTCCTCTCACCTGCCAATCACTTCCTCGAGGTCCCCTCCTCCTTCTCTTTCTCCTATGATACACTCTCCTCTCCTATCAGATTCCTTCTTCTCCAGGTGAACCCACCTGGCTTCACCCATCACTTTTGCCTCCCCCCTCCCCCCACTTTTTTACTCAGGCGTTTTTCCCCTTCCTTCTCAGTACCAGTATTCATTTCCATAGACGCTGCCTGACTGGCTGAGTTCCTCCAGTATTTTGTGTGTGTTGCTTATAATTAAGACTGTCCCATGCTTACACCATGTTTTGAACTGTCCCTGAAACTGCCAGGAAAATAGCTAGAGTAGATCTCACGCTTTTGCTAATGCAAATATTAACTTCTGATACCTCTGAGCAGAACGTAGTTGCAGAAAGACCATGAAAAGGATATTACATCTATTAAAGCAATGGGACGTACAAGGCTTTTGATCCTTGGAGCCTTGGGATCCAATATGTGAAGTGAACCTAATAGTTATAATAGGCAGCAGTCTCCTGAACTTGTCTACCACCCACACATGTATTGCCAAACACAATACATCGAGCTTAATCCTTGTGTGAAACACAAGTGATTTTAATATCCCTAACCGTAATCACGATTGGCGGCCCAAATCATTCTGCAGAATCTCATGCATTGTCGTCTTTGTGCAAATTGACAGGTCTGCAGGCTAAGTATGTTAGCAACATATTTTACAGTTCAATGAGACAAGGTCTTGCTGTATTTGTTCTTTCTATAAATTCCTCAGTCAGGATCAGAATCAAATTTAATATCACTGGCATACATTGTGAAATTTGTTAACTTTATGGCAGCAGTACAACGAGATACGTGATAAATAAATGTAGAGAAAAAACTGAGTTACATTAAGTGTAAGTTTTTTTGCATTACCTTACTTTCCCTTTTCTATTTTTTATTTATTTTTTTAAGTTTTTATTATATTTACTATTGATTTGTACTCCAGGGAGCGCAAAGTGCAGAATCAAATATTGCTGTGATGATTGTACGCTCTAGTATCAATCGTTTGGCGACAATAAAGTATATATATATATATTAAATAGTTACAGAAATAAAATAAAACTAGTGAGGTAGTGTACATGGGTGCAATGTCCATTTAGAAATCGGATGCAAGAGGGGAGGAAGATGTTCCTGAATCACTGAATATGTGCCTTTAGGCTCCTGATGGTATCAGTGTGAATATCCTGTGTGGTGGGGGTCCTTCATGATGGATGCCACCTTCCTAAGGCACATCTTCCTGAGGCTCTGTTGGATACTACAGAGGCTAGTACCCATGATGGAGCTGACTCATTTTACCAAGGTTCAGCAACTTATTTCAGTCCTGTGCAGTAGCCTGCCACCTCCACCCCCCATACCAGATGGTGTTGCAGTCAGTCAGAATGCTCTCCACAGAAGGTTTGTCAAAGTTTTCGAGTGCTTTAGTTGACAAACCAAACCTCCTCAAACTCCTTATGAAATATAGTCACTGTCTAGCCTTTTCAAAATGTTGTGTCCAGGTTAGGTCCTCCGAGATATTGACATCCACTGATATAAACTAAGTGTATGAAAAATTGAGCACCGTTGTAACTTGCTGTCAGTTATCACCCTGTAGATTGCTAAATTGGCTGCTTCTAATTAGTCTTTACTATTTCATGAACTGGTTCTGCCAGTTAAATTTATGAATTAGTAAAAACTAATTTTGGCCCACCCCAGGGCATTGGTACCATGTCTTGCTTCCAAAACATACATGCACTACTTGCAAACGGGCATGTATTTACTTGATCAATTTACATTCTCATTTTGGGTTTTTAACACATTGATCTAATCCACTCTCCTGGTTGCAAGCCTAATCTATTCAGGAACTCCTGCGCTATACTTAGGAAATGCTGCATTATCAGAGTGTTCTATTTCAGGCACATCCTTGTCAGCACATTAAAGAAAACAACAATGAAGTGGTGAATTGATCTGGAGGGAGGAGTGGAGCAGGGAGGACAAGGTGCATCAACCCACACTTTGAAGTTTGCAGGACAAATTGAGGAAGGAGCGCAAGGTCCTTGGCTTCATGAATGGAAGTGTGGAGTACAAAAGCAGGAAAATGTCCTTGCACCTTTATAAAACAATGGCTGAGCTACAGTAGGTGTACGTTGCTCAGTACTGGGCCCTGTGCTCTAGGGTGGATGTGACAACCTTATAATAATGCCGCCCTGCAGAGGTGCAGCAGAACGTTTCTCACAATGATGTCCCGTGTGGGGAACTTCAGTCATGTGGATGGGTAGGGTAAGCTGTGAATGTCTTTGTCACAGGAGGCTGAGAGAAGGTTTGATGAATGTGTTCAAAATCATGGAAGAGCTCGACAAATGGTTAGAACTACAGCCTCGTCATTTTATTTTATTTTTAAATTTTATTTTAGTGATACTGCGTGGAGTAGGTCTTTCCGGTCCTTTGAGCCAAGAAAGCCCTGATCGAATCATGGGACGATTTACCCTAACCAAATAAGCTACCCGGAAAGGGATTGGACTGTGGAAAGAAACTGGAGGACCAGGAGAAAACCCACATATTCCACAGTGAAGGCATACAGAGACTCCTTACGCTCTGCGCAGGAACTGATCTCCAAAATCTGGAATGCCCTGAGCTGTAACAGTGTCACACTAACCGACACGTTACCGGAGCAATACCCTAGTGTATTTGTAGCAACCCAATTCAATCTTGACCTCTGGTGCTGCCCATGTGGAAATGACACTTTTCCCTCCATGTCCAGGTGCATTCACCCCATATCCCTGGTTGGTAGGTTAATTGGCAAAAGCAAATCACTTCAAGCGTCAGTGAGGAGCAGGAGTATGGGCATGAGAGAAAATAGGTGACACCAAAGCAAACAGGAAAAAGGGACTGATGAGTACTTACTTACCAAGGCATTGAGGGCTATGGATTGGGTTTTGGTAAATGTGATTTGTTCTGATTGATACTTGATGGCCAGCACGAACCCTCTGGGCAATCATTCCTCTGAATGTACTGTATGACCCTATGACTGTATCATTTTCATCATATGTTATCATTGTTCCTCAGTTTCTTGATTTATCATTACCCCAGAGTCACAACAGACACTTACCCTCAACCAACATTGGTGTAAAGGTTTTCTGGTCAGAGAACTCACTTGTCATTTGTGGAAACATGATGCAAGCAAAGTGACTCCATATCTGCCTACAATCCAATGTAAAAAATAATCAGGCAAAAACTGAAAAAAGAGTTGAGTGCCAATTGTTTGTTTGGACATCCTAAGAATATGAATGACATTGTAAAATCACAAGTTTCTTTGGAATACTCAAGATAAAAATTGGTGTGTCAGGTTTTTACCAGTAAAGCTTGAGTAATGTTTCACTGAGTCTGAAACAGCTCAGGGCGTCCTGGTCCCATGAAAAGCATGTGGTGAATGCATACTTTCATCCTATGGCACTGAACAGGAGATAATTGTCCATTTCTGCTCTGCCAGCCTTCCAAGAAGGTTACCAAGATATCTTACACCTCTGTGTATCAGAAACTGGGTCTCATGTGCATATGTGTGCTTCAAAGCAGCAGAGAAGCAGTGGCTAATAAGTTAAAATCATACGCGTGTAATTTCTTGCCTGTATATGTTTGTGTGCTTGTCTTCTAACACTTAAGTGCGTGTGTGCATATGTGTGTGTGTGAGCGTGCACGCGCATGCGGACAATCATTGGTACCCTGAAATCCACCATCATTCAACAAACGTGATTGCACTACCCACTATAACCCTGTCGACATTGCTGCGGAGCATAATTTCCCCTTCAGGCCTGTCCGATGTCCACAGGTTCTGTGCTTTTTCATCTGTGCCAATAAGGTAAACGTAGCATAACTGCTAAAGGAAATATAACGGCAAAGTATAAAGCGGGAGCTGAATTAGTGAACTGTTGTGCAGGCTCTGCCTGTGACTCTGCCAGGAAAGACTGAGTGCCTCCCTGAGTTGGAACTCCCAGTTGGCCTTATTACAGTATGTCTTGGTTTTGCAGTTTCATCACCAGTTCTGTCAACTTGGAAATGTTTAAGCCCGAGGGACTGCCACTGGAATGAGGATAAGCACCATAGTTGTTCCCTTTCATGCCAAAAGAGGGAATTTTACCTCATGGTTAAAATTCTTCTAAAAGTGCAGCTCATACTTGGCACCATCTCTGTGGAGAAGAGACAGAACTGTTTCAGATGTGGAATTCCAAGGAGTGAGTGGTGGGGCTCCCGGGCAGGTACTGAAGGCAGTCTGCTGGGGGAAGAGGGGAGGCAATTCATAAATGGTGTATGAAATGATAGGGCTGTGGTACTTGAGATGCTCTCTGTGCTTGCTATAGAGAAAACATCTTCCTACCAGTAAGGAGTAAGGAAGAAAATAAAATGAATATACATAGAAACGTATATTAAATACAGAGCAAGGAGCAGGGACTATATCCCATTGTTGACGTCAGCTGGTGTGGTCGCGTGGCCTAGTGGATAAGGCATTGGTCTAGTGATCTGAAGGTCACTGGTTCAAGTCTCAGCTGAGGCAGCGTGTTGTGTCCCTTAACGCATTGCTCTGCGATGACACTGGTGCCAAGCTGCTTGGGTCCTAGTGCCCTTCCCTTGGACAACATCAGTGGCATGGAAAGAGGAAGGCTTGCAGCTTGGGCAACTGCCGGTCTCCCATACAACCCTGCCCAGGCCCGCACCCTGGAAAACTTTCCAAGGTGCAAATCCATGGTCTCACAAGATTAACGGATGCCTATTATTATTATGACATCAGCTGTTAGGCTTCATATGTGTCTCCTCCTAAGAAAGAAAAACTTCCATGTACGTGGCACCTGTCATGCTCCTTCTCAGGTGTCCCTAAAGCCTCTTACGTACATTTCTGAAGTACAGACGCCCTTGTTTATGGCCACAAGCAGCCTTGTAACAGAATCACACTCAGGATCAGGCTTATTTTCACTAACATATGTCAAAAATTTGTGCTTTATGTCAGCACTGCAAGACATAAAAACTGCTAAAAGCTTCAATAAATAAATTAATAGTGAAAAAAAGGAACAATCGGATAGTACTCTTGGACCATTCAGAAATGGGGTGGCAGAGGGAAGAAGTTGTCCTTGAAACATTATCTGGGGGTCTTCAGACTCCTGATCCTCCTGCCCAATGGTAGAAATAAAAGGTTATGTCCCAGATGGTGAGGGGTTTTATTGGTTGATGCAAGGAACAGATCAGCTGTTTTAATAATATTGACTCAGGAGTAAATATTCGTTAGTACACTATTAGTACTAAATAACTCGAAAGGTCTACTGGTTATATCAATCCCAAAGCTGAGGGGTAGCATAACGGTTAGCACAACGCTATACAGTACAGTGGACGCAGGTTCAATTCCTGCTGCTGCCTGTGAAAAGTTTGTATGTTCTCCCTGTGACTGTGTGGGTGATCCAGTCCAAAGGTAGTTGGTAGGCTAACTGGTCATTGTAAATAGTCCTGTGGTTAGGCTAGGATTAAATCAGGGGACTGTTGGGCGAGCATGGCTCGATGGGCCAAAAGGGCCTTCTCTGCACAGTATCTCAATAAATGGCAAAATAAGGAACTGACAATCTGTTCTGCTCTCCCTCTTTGTCTGGATATCCTTTCAACTATACCCTATACCAGTCTTTAATCTGTAAACTTCAGATTGTCAGCAATCTCTGGATAAAGAAGCATTTTGTGAACTTCCTATTTAATTTCTTGCATTGTAGCCCTTAGTTTTGCACAATTCCACAAGTGGAACTATTCCATCTGTGTCGAAAATATTGATAATTTATTATCACCTGCTTTTAATCATGGTGTCTGAATATTATCAGTTGGAAAAATGAGAGAAGTAGGGAACTCTGCATCAAAAGGTTAAAAGGTGAAACATTTTACAGTATGTTACAATATTAAATACTGGTTACTTATCATGAGTGACTTTTAACTGCATCAATTACTAATTAGGGAGCTTCCTGAACTCCCTTGTCTCCTAATTATCACCACATGGGGAGACAATGAAAGGGATTAATTAAGGATATCTCATACAGCTCCTTCTGCAAAATCAAGAAAGACAATAAACTAGGTGCAAAGAAATGACTGTATGTTAATGATAGGATCTCATTCTCTCAGGAATTCCCCTTTATATTTCTTCACCACCGTGTTGAAGGATAGTGAAAGAAAGAAGGCAGAGGGGAAAACAGTCATAATTAAACCTGATTCAACTGCCTTGTTTATGTGAGAAATTTAGTGGGGAATCCACAAGCATTTGTTACACTAAAGTGCAAGATTTCTAGTCTAAGTTTCTGGGGAGCAAATAGTATTCCAAGAATGGATCTATTCAGATTAGATAACAATCCAGATTAGATCCTTAATTTAGTTTTTTCACGTACCTGTTTTAATTTCTATGTATTTCTAGAGTATAATAGAGTTTTAATATATATGAAATGTATTATGAAACAAGACCGTGCTTGAAGTCGCTTTCCTCGGAAAGGCTGCTGGTCCAAGTTGCTACTGTCAGAGGGGCCACTGGTTCTAATCGCTAACCTTTGGAGCGGCCTCTGGTTGGCTGCCCTTGGAGGGGCTGCTGGTTCGAGTCACTTTACTTATTGGAGCCACTGGTTCAAGTTGCTGCCCTTGGAGGGGCTGCTGGCTCAAATCGTTACGTTTGGAGGGGCTTCTCCAGATGCTCTCAGAGATGTCATCGAAATTCTGAGATTTATGGATTGGACTGTAGTTTAATCTAACTGTAATCCACATTGGCTTCTTTCAGTTTTGTGTTTTCTTTTTGTGTTCTCGCCCATTCTTTCTTGTTGCCGATTGGCGGGCCAGGGTTTTGGGTGATGTGTTAGTTTTTGTGCAAGGGAGGGGTTGGGGGTGTTTGCAGTTTGCGAGCTTTTGTTTTTTTTTTGTGCAGGGGAGGTTGTTGTCCTTCTTTCTACTACTTCTATGGTTTTTCTGTATTCTATGGCTATCTGAAGAAGAAACAAATTTCAGAGTTGTATCTGCACACATACTTTGATAATAGAATGAAACTTTAAACCTTTGAATTAGGTTTACAATGCATGATGCAGCGGCATTAGAAAACCAAGCAACAACCTTTGGAAAGGTGCAATTCATTCTGACAGGAACCCACGGTGTGCAATGTCGCGGTACACACCCGCTGGACTGGACCCGAGTGTGGAGACTCTCTGTCACTGGCTCAACCCAGGAGCGGAGGAACGGCAGACTCTGGCACGGTAAGCGGCAACAACGACGCGACCCAGGAGTGGAGGAATGGCAAACTCCCTATGAAGAAACAGAAACAGGAGTTTAGACATAGGAATACCAACAGAGCATCAGAGGCACGACTGAATGACCCTGTAAGAGAAATCATTCTCCCAAACACAGAGTAGGAGTTACAGAGCACACCGAGAGACCCCTTTAAATAGTCATAGAATCTGGTGAACACATGCTGATCACAATTAACTTGACACGATTAAGGCAAAAGCACCTGGGCTTGATTGCTCTAACAATTAGTAAATACAGGTGCTCGAGAAACCCAGGAAGCTGTAGAAGCCCACAGGACTCACGACAGTGCAAGCATTTCATTATTGGATGAATTCTAACTTTAGATATTCAGAATGGATACAGCATTCCTTTTCTTCATAAATTGCTTTTATTCAGAATAAAAACTTTCTACAAAAGGGTGTTTCTGTGCAAAGTTTTGCATTCAGGGTCTTTATAGCTAATGGTGTGAACTTTAAAATATAGCACAACCCTGGGGTGATACATCCTTTCATTGCTTGAGCGGCTTCGCCACCTGAATCAGCTCCTCCACATGTGATAGCAGATGTACCCTAGACACTGATCCTTCGCCACAGAGTCTTAGCTTTGGCTGCACCATGCTTCAGAGCATTTGTCCTGCTCCCTGGAACGTGCCACTTGGCTCTGTTCCCATACGGGCTTCCAGCAGATCAAAGGGCGCCCTTCAACGAGTTGGTGACCTTCCAGCAGCACTTGATGTCTGTCTCCGGCTGTTACCTTGGGAACAGTCTGTATCTCTCTGTTACACAGCTGCATGGGGTAAACCGGGACACGGATTCCTGCATCTTCTTGTCTGCAAAGAGGTGGGTGACTGCTTCTTCCCCATTGCTGCCATCCCTAGGGCTGCATGCAATGGGATGATTTTTTGACTGTATGGGAACAATCTGACTGTGAGAGCCACTTCCTATATTCCTTCTGTATGCTTCTCATACCTTGATACAGTCTGTACTTGTAGAAGCTCCTCTTTCAATACTACCCTCTTCTCATTACTACCATCAGAGAGGAGGTGCAGGAGCCTCAGTGTTTTAAGAACAGTTTCTTCCACTCTGCCAACAGGTCTATGCACCTGTGAACACTACTTCACCACATTGCTCCCTTTTGGCAATATTTATTTATTATATACTTTTTGTAACTTATTGTAGTTTTTTTATGTATTGCAGTGTGTTTGTAGTGGTTGGCATCCATCTGTCTCGAAAGGCAATCGCTGGTGATGATCATCACAAGAGATCCTGTGATGCCCAGTTGTCAAGATCCCCCTCTCAGCCTCACCAGTGTGGTCCAAAGGAAAGCTTATGAAGCAATGCATTTGGCACCAGCTTGGCTGCAGGAGCTGCTGGAAGGATGTTCAATGATGTCCATCTGCCTTAGGGGCTCCACTCCGGATTTGCTGTTTGGATTTATTCCCGTAGCCTTTGTCTCTCCCGAGGCTGCCAACAAGGCAGTAGGGCTATTTACCCACACCTGGGGATCTGGTTCACGAGCACCAGGGCATGTCCATACGCCTGTGGGCCCATGTGCTATGTACACAGGGGCCAGATCTCCTCCCTATCCTCTGTAGTTCGGCTTGAGTCTGAAAGGAGTTCAGTTTCTTTGTGTCACTAGCAAGGAGGCACTACATGAGGCTTGCTGTTGGAGAGGCTGTGTACTGGCAGGGAGAGGTTTACACATTCAGCTCTCCTTTTCGCGAGACTGGTAGCCAGCGGTGGAAGCTGAAAGTGAGAGCAACAAGCACTACCATGACACTACCATACTAGACGCATCACAGCAGCCATTTTGACACAGTTTATAGGGCATTGCTACCTCAAAACAACAAATTTCGTGACATATGTCATTGATAGTACACCTGATTATGATTCCAGTTCTTTGGAGAGAAATTTAAATAAGGAGATTCCCCCAGGGCTGCTGAAGAAACCATTACACAGAATAGCTTTTCAAAAGCATCCAGCTGAAGTAGGTCACACGCTTAAAATGATTCCGGAATTGAACGGCTTATCATATGAGGGGCATTTGATGGCTCTGTCTCTCTACAGAAGAATGAGGGATTACCTCTTTATCGAATGTTGAAATGCACCTACAGAGTGGATGTGGAGAGGATGTTTCCTGTGGTCGCAGAGCTTAAGACCAGAGGACACAGCCTCAGTATAGAGGGGTGTCCATTTAGAATGGAAATGAGGAGGAATTTCTTTAGCCTGAGAGTGGTGAATTTGCAGAATTCATTACCACAGGTGGCTGTGGAGGCCAAGTCGTTGGGTATATTTAAGGCAGAGGTCGATAGACTCTTGATTAATCAGGGCATGAAGGAATTTTATGGTCTTAACAGGCATTGTAGAAAATAAATCAATATTGTGCACTCTTATAGAGCCTATTATTGACACTAATCATGCAACTGACTTTTCAGTGAGAATTCTTTGTTATTTTCACTATGCCTTCTGGGTTACATTTCCAGTGCTTACCATCAATGGTGGCAAGTGCTGGACAAGAAAGGTGCTATACCTAGAGAGAAGACTGTAGAACATGGCTCTGTGGGGAAGGACCATAGATTAAGGTCAATCGCAGTGCAGGATACTAAGGTCAGTTGTGATTGATACTGGTTATCCAACACAGACCATGGACACACCTTTGCCCATCTTGGAGTGAAGAGCTCCCATCACACCATTTATTCACCAGCACAAGTCTGATTATGAATGTTATCATCACTTGAACTTAATAATTGAAAAATAGAAATCACAAAAATATTTGGAAGTTCACCACACTATATAATTTATAATTATTGCTATCAATGTAATTGTACCCAAAATAATTGTAGGTATGGATAGTTTTAATGTTTCTTCAAGCATCTTTCTTGTATGTCATCCAGACCTTTAGTTTATTAGATGTACAAAGTGAAGCATATGGCCACTGTAATTTTGAAAATATTTTCCAGAAAGCATGCTTAAAAACATTGCCATATCACCATCCACATAGGGAGGCATGGTAATGCAACTAGTAGAGCATTACCATGCCCCAGCAACCTAGACTCAACCCTAACCTTGGATGCTGCTTGTGTGGAGTTTTCTCATTGACTCACTCACTCACTCACTCACTCCATTGATTGAGATACATCACAGAATAGGCCCTTCTAGATCTTCAAGCTACACTGCCCAGCAACTCCCAATTTAACACGAGCCTAATCATGGAACAAGTTACAATGCTAAATTAACCTACCAGCCAGTAAGTCTTTGGACTGTGGGAGGAAACTGGAGCACCCAGTGGAAACCCACGCAGTAATGGGGAGAATGTATAAATTCCTTACAGACCCACTGTAAATTTCCCTAATATGTTGATGAGTGGTAAAGCTTTGGGGAGTTGATGGGAACATGAGCAGAATAAAACAGTGTAGGATTAGTGATTCAATGGGCTGAAAGGCCTGTTTACATACTATAATTCCGAAAATGTTTTGAAGTATTTTCACAATACTGTTTTCCATTTTTACAATCCCATCTCTCATATTAAAATATTTTTGATGAAATCACAATTTTTGCAGAATCCATCGTTGGTCCAACACCTTACTTGTAAGGCTTTTCTCATGGAGGCCAACTAATCGGAAGGACAACCGATGACCTGAGATTGCTGCAATTCCCTTGATCACACCAACATAAATGCTCTCAATTTTGAAAAATTATCAATATCCTTTATAGGCACCAAGAGGAGTATTCTAAATATCAAAACTGCAGAAAAGCTTTCACTGTAGAAATTGTAGGAAAATGAAATTCTTTTGCATAGCTTTGTTTCAAAATCACCGGTAATATTTTTTACTGGATGCTCTGGATAAGTGTTTCTGTGTCAATCTCTTGTCTCTCATAGAATGAAATTTCTGAGCAGCTAATGGTCAAGTGAGACTTACTACTGGAATTCTCAAACATACTTAGAGTAGGAGAAATATCTTTGGGTATTTCTGACAAATATTATTGGTTAGTTCAGCACTTTTAATCACCTTTTAAAATGTTGTAAAGAAATTGGGTCCATTTGCAAAAGAGCTAGTGACCACAGATTGCAGATTTAGAACTATGACCATAAGACCATTGGACAATTAGGCTATTTGGTCCACCATTGAGTTTGCTCTGCCATCCAGTCATGGGTAATCCCTTTTTTCCCCCTCCTCAGCCCCAATCCCCAGCCTTCTCCCCGTAATGTTTGATGCTATGGCCAATCAAGAAGCGATCAATCTCTGCCTTAAATACACACAATGATCTGGCCTCCACAGCTGCCTGTGGTAACAAATTCCACAAATTCACCACTCTCTGGCTAAAAAACATTCTCTGCACCTCTCCCCTGAGCCTATACTCTCTTGTCCTAGACACCGTGAGAAGCATCCTTTCCACATCTACTCAGTCTAGGCCTTTCAACATCTGAAAGGTTTCAATGAGATTCCCCCCTCATCCTTCTAAATTCCAGTGAGCTCAGGCCCAGAGCCATCAAATGTTCCTCGTATGATAATCCTTTCATTCCAGAATCATCCTTGTGAACCTCCTTTGAACCTTCTCCAATGCCAGCACATTTTTTTTCTATGGAAAGAAATCCATTGTGGAGAGGAAGAAAAGGATGAGATTTTTTTTAAAATACTGCAGATATTGTAAATCTGAAATAAAAACAGAAAGTAAAGAAAGTAAAGTAAAGATAGTAAAGTAAAGATAGTCTAGCTTGCTGAGAATTTCCACAATTTTCTTGTTATATCTATGAGGGAAATTATGTGCAGGGATGTTGTGTTCTGAGATGCATTGCCAAGAAGGCTGGTGCAAGCAGGTTGTATGGTAGTTTGAACACATTCATTTGAAGTGCTATGGATAAAGGACAAAGGAGTGGGATGAGTTTCAAGGATCCTGTACAAACAAAGAAGGCTGGATCATCTCTTTCTACACTGTAGTCACTGTGAAAGAAAGTTGTCTTTTTTACTCCTCCTCAATAAAGGAGGAAGGAGATAGTTCTAAAACAAGTCAAATAGGACTTGTTCATTTTTTTTTGAATAAAATGATTTTCAAAGTAAAACATTTCTGGTTTTTCAATGGTCATATTTCACGGCAATACATTTTAGCTACATTTGATTTCATATCCTTATTTTTTTGCTTTTGTTAATAAGCATTACAAGTTCAAAAGTTCAAAGTAAATTTATTATCAAGGTACATATACGTCACCATATACAACCCTGAGATTCATTTTGTTGTGGGCACACTCAATAAATCCATAATAGAATAGTAATTATAATAGGATCAATGAATGACCACATCAACTTGGGCAATCAACAGTGTACAGAAGACAGCAAGCAATAAACATCAAGAACATGAGATGAAGAGACCTTGAAAATGTGTCCACATGTTGTGGGAACACTTCATTGATGGAGCAAGTGAAGTGAGTGAAGTTATCCCCACTGGTTCAAGAGCCTGATGGTTGAGGAGTAGTAACTGTTCCTGAGCTTGGTGGTGTGAGTCCTGAGGATCCTGTATGTTCTTCCTGGTGGCAGCAATGAGAAGAGAGCAGGTGGTGGGGTCCCTGATGGTGGATGCTGCTTTCCTGCAACAATGTTTCATATAGATGAGCTCAGTGGTAGGGAGGGCTTTACCTATGGTGGACTGGGCCATATCCACTGCTTTTTATAGGATTTTCCCTTCAAGGGCATTGGTGTTTCCATAACAAGCTGGGAATATACCAGTCAGTCAATATACTCTCCACTACATAGCTATAGAAGTCTGACAGAATTTTAGATGTAATGCTGAATCTACACAAACTCCTAAGGAAATAGACACACCCCTGTGTGTAATTGCACATGCGCTGGGCCCGGGACAAGTCCTCTGAAATAATAACACCCAGGAATTTAAAGTTGCTGTCCCTCTCCACCTTTGATCCTCCAATGAGGACTGGCTCCTCCTTCTGGTTCTGTGTCTATGACATCCTTCACAACACCTGAGAGAGTGTCCTCAGAGAGAAAATGCATCAAGTTTCCTCCTTCTGAAGTCAATGATCAGCTCCTTGATCTTGTTGACATTGATTTAGAGGTTGTTGTTTTGGCACCACTCAGCCATATTTTCAATCTCCCTCCTATATGCTGATTCCAGTCTTTGGTTTGGCCAGTGACAGTGGTGTCGTCAGCAAATCTGAATATGATATTGGAGCTGTGCTTTGCCACACAGTCGTAAGTGTAAAGCGAGTAGAGCAGGGGGCTAAGCACACAGCCTTGTGGTGCACTGTGCTGATGGAGACTGTGGAGGAGATGCTGTTGCCAATCCAACTTGATTTGGGGTCTGCAAGTGAGGAAATTGAGGATCCAATTGCACAGGGAGTTATTGAGGCCAAGGTCTTGAAGCTTATTGAGTAGATTTAAGGAATGATGGTGTTAAATCTGGATCAGTAGTTGATAAGGAACATACTGATGTATGCACCTTTTCTGTCCAGGTGTTACAGGGTTGAGTGAAGAGCCATTGAGATAGCATCTGCTGCGGACATGTAGCTCCAATAGGCAATTGGAGTGGATCAAAGTCACTTCCCAGGCAGGAGTTGACATGTTTCATCACCAACCTCTTAAAACACTTCATCATTGTGGATGTAAGTGCTACTGGATGATAGTCATTGAGGCAGATTGTCACGTTCTTCATGGGCACCAGTATAACTGAAGCCTGCTTGAAGCAGGTGTGTATCTCAGACTGCCTAAGTGAGAGGTTAAAGCTATCAGAAAACAGTCCAGCCAGTTGATCAGCAGATGTTTTTAGTACTTGGCCAGGTACCCCATCTGGGCCGGATTGTTTTTGTGCGTTCACCCTCCTGAAGGGTGTTCACATGTCGGCCTCAGAGGCTGAAATCACAGGGATCATTGAGAGCTGTGGAAAGCATTGAGCTCACCTGGAAGTGAACGAGTCTATCATTCTCTTTGGTCAAACACCCTCTCAGGAGTTGTGGACACAAGACATTGGAAAGTGTGTTGTGAAAAACAAGGTCGTGTCCTCATTCATGGTAAAAGGAACACGGCATTCCAATCCACATCAATTAGTTCGTAAAGAATGTGTTCTGCAGAGCTTGGAAGGTTTAAATATTCGTCAAGGTCCTGAACCAAATCATCCCAGAATCTGTAAAGAATTTAAGCAGGAAATTAGTCATGCTTTGGTATTTGATATTCTTCAGTCCTTCATAAACACAGGAGAATTACCACAAAGTAAAGGATGGAAAATATAGTTTCAATATTCAAAGGAGGAATAAAGTACCAACCTAGCAATTACAGACCAATTAGCCTCCTGTAGCAGCACAAGTGCCTAAGGGCAGAATTCAATAAATGAGCTTCTAAGGAGTTTGTGTATCGTGGGGAGCCATCAGCATGGCTTTAGCAGTAATTAGTCATGCTTTATGTACCTACAGTAATTCTTTAAGGATGGAGCTCAGCTAGTGGATGAAAGATCCCCTCTAGATGCATTTGCTAGTGTTTTCAAAAGTGAGGCTGATAAAGATGCTTAGACTTTGCAAAATAATTGACTCATTAGAGAGTATTTTAATAGGTGTTTTGGGCATGGAGAAAATGGTTACAAGATTTTTATAAAAATCTCAAGACATAATCCTTTCCTCCTTTACAACTTGCTGACTTCTGGATTTAATACAGGCTGGAGGTAACTGATCACCATTCAGGAGTAAGGTCAGCAGATTAACTATTTTATTTTTCTGAATCATCCTTCCTTGAAGGCACAAGACTGGAACAACTGTGTTTTCTTGTCCTTAGGGAGGTCAATCCATGAGAAAAGGACAGTGTTGGAAAGAAGGTTCCTCAGGACAGGCATGAAGACTTCTTCTAATCCTCCGCAATCTCCTATCAAGCTATACAACCCCCACCTATCCAGACCTTGTATTTGACACCCAATGAATCTCACACCTTGTGGTACACCAAGTAACATCCACATGCTTTATTCCTCATCAAGTGACAATGATCTAGGATCATACTAGTTTGGCAAGAAGCTTAGCCTGTCAGTGAGATTGACTATGGTGGGGAAAATGTCAGGTAGAAATGATGTGCCCTGTAGAGATGCTGTAAATAGAACTCTCCTGTAGGTTCTGAGCTATCAGTCAAAACCTACAGCAGCCGCAATCCTAATTTATCCCTGTCAATATCAAAAAAAATGTCTTGGAAGATTGAAAGGGGTGAATGGAATATCTATTTCTGTGTTTTGGGAATTCAACAAGATTCTATTTTCTACCACTAGTTATTAAGGAACATACTGAGCACAATATGTGTAATACTAATAACTTTACAGATGATAGAAAAGATTTTGCAGGGGATTATGAGAAAACACTGAACAGGGTAACATAGGAATAAGAGCTAATCATTCATCTCTTCTGCCAGACAATAGAACCACAGCTGACAACATTTCAAGTCCTCTACCTGGTTCTCTTTTGAAACAGAGAATGACAGATTTCAGGAGATGAAGGAATAAAAAACTTGGGAATCATGCATGAAATTGGTACTGAGGTAAAAAGAAAATCAGCTATGATCTTCATGAATGGTGGAATATACTCAAGAGGACAAATGGCTTTGGCCCTGCTTCGACTTCTTATGAACATATGTTCTTATATGCTCATTCAATAATCACGCAACAACCTCAGTCGTTAATTCTCAATTGAAATTCTAGATTTTCCTTTCCTTTTGTTTGAAGAAATGTTTTCTTACAACACTCCAAATGACCTAATTCTGCTCTAAGTTCGGTGATCCATTTCTTCTGCATCTTTGTACCAAATTTAAAGGAAGCTGTTTCTCCTCGTTTATTCTATCAGATCCTTTGAGTTACCTAAAGTCTTCAATTAGATCATCTCTTAGAACAATCCATATTTAATAAGCCAGATCTATTTCAAATTGAGTCCTTTTGACTTTGGTGTTATTCTGGTGAAATTGATCATTTTCAAGAAGATTTGGATTGACAGGCAACATACACAAAATGCTGGAAGAACTCAGCAGGTCAAGCAGCATCTATGGAGGGAAATAATCAGTGCAGCATTGTGTGTGTGTGTGGGTGTGTTTGTCTTCCTCAAGGTTTCCAGCATTCGCAGAATCTCTTATATTTTTGAAATAATGAATTGATCTCACCAGCTAGGTTAGTCATGCCAGTGTGGTGCCTTAACAATTCTTAATTACACTTTGGATCAAATATGATGGGTAAAGTTAAGATTAACATAGAGATGGGAAAATTTATGGTTTTACATTATGCTAATTAATCATTATGTATTGATTATGGACTACTCTTCAACACAAGTGTGGGCCTTCAAGAAAACATTTTCAAACATTTGCTGAAACACACAGAAAACTCAAAAATCTTTGTGCAGACTAAGTTAGTTTTGTTTTAATATTAATATAAGTTACTTTCTACAGTAAAATTTTCCATGGACTCATTTTAAGTCAATAATTTTTATTAATTCGGAAGTGAAATAGGAGTCCAATACAACATACTTACTTATTTGGGCCCTTAGTTCCTGAGAGGAGCATACATCATTGAAGACCTTCCAGCTCCATCATCCTCTGAGGTTGGAATTCTATGGTTCTGTAATCTGTAATCCACAGTATCCATTGTACAGAGGACTGGCCTATACAGCTTCACCCGAGCCCGGTTGGCTGTCCTCACCCATTTCCACCTCTCACAATGAGGATGTAGCATTGGACTTTGAGAGGCAATACAAAATAGAGTCACGGAATTATATGGCACAGCAACAGGTCTTTTGGCCCAATTCTTCCATGCCAGTCTAACTCCTAGGACTCTAACACTATGAAAGGACCACCAACAGAGATGCTGCAGCAGTTCAAGAAAGCAATACACCAGAAATTTTCTTCAGGACAATTAAAAATGTCCAATAAATGCCTCACTCGTATTCTAAATGTAAATGTTTCTTTCAAAAACAGCAAAAGACAATCTTTTGCAGCAGGTTGTGTCATGAGTTTTAGTGCATTAATTTTTGATTATGGATTGTTTTTAAGCTTGGCAACCTTTACTCCTAGTTTTCCAAAAACTGATCAGCTCATACATACAGTGGTGCTAGAAAGTTTGCGAACCCTATAGAATTTTCTCTATTTCTGCATAAATATGACCTAAAATGTGATTGGATCTTCATAGGTCCAATAGCTACATAAAGAGAATCTGATTAAATAAATAACACAAAACATTATACTTGTTCATTTATTTATTGAGAAAAATGATCCAATAGTACGTTCATTTGTTGGAAAAAGTATGTGAACCTCTGGGGTAATGCCTTCTACAAAAGTTATTTGGAGTCAGGTGTTCCAATCAGTGAGATGAGGTTGGAGGTGTGGGTTGTAGAGGCGTCCTGCCCTATAAAAAGGACACATAAAGTCAGGTTACTGGCAGAGCCTGTTCTTCTCAAGAAAGATCTGTCTATGTGCACCATGCCTTCATCAAAGCAACTTTGAGAGGACCTTAGAAGAAGAATTGTAGAGATGCATGAAACATTTCTAAGGACTTGAGCCTTCATTACTCCACAGTAAGGGAAATTGTCTATGAATGGAGTACTGTTGCTACTTGCCCTATGCGTGGGCATCCTGCAAAGATCACACCAAGAGTACAACATGCAATTCTGAAATGGGTGAAAAAGAACAGCAAAAGACCTACAGAAATCTCTACAACTTGCTGAAGTCTTTGTTCATATGTCCACTATAAGAAAAACACCGAACAAGAATGATGTTTATGGAAGGACACCATGGAGGAAACCACTGGTCTCCAAAAAAAACATTGTTGCATGTCTCAAGTTTGTAGAAGACCACCTGGATGTTCTACAACACTTCTGGGACAATGTTCTGTGGACAGATGTGACAAAAGTTGAACTTTTTGGCAGAAATGCACATTGCTATGTTTGGAGGAAAAAGGGCACTGCACACCAACACCAACATTTCATCCAGACTGTGAAGTATGGTGGAAGGAGCATCATGGTTTGGGGCTGCTTTGCTGTCTCAGAGCCTGGACAGCTTGCAATTGTTGAGGGAACAATGAATTCAACATTGATTCAAGACATTTTACAGGAGAAATGTCATGGTAGAAGTTCATCACCTGAAGTTTAATAGGTGTTGGATAATGCAATAAGACTATGGTCTGAAAGACAAGAGTAAATCAACAATGGAATAGTATAAAAAGAAAAAATATGGTGTTTTGGAATGGTCGTGTCAAAGTCCTGACCTTAATCTTATTGAAATGTTGTGGAAGGACCTGAAGCAAACAGTTCACGCAAAGAAGCCCAGCAACATCCCAGAGTTGAAACTGTTGTGTAAGGAGGAAATGGCCTAAAATTCCTCCAAGCTGATGAGCAGAACTAATCAACAGTTACTGGAAATATTTGGTTGAAATGATTGCTGTACAAGGCCTCTCACCAGTTACTGAAAGCAAAGGTTTACATACATTTCCAACAAATACATGTAATACTGGATCATTTTCCTCAATAAATAAATGAACAAGTATGTTTTTTGTGTTATTTATTTAATTGGATGCTCTTTATCTAGTTTTAGGACTTACCTGAAGATCTGATCGCATTTTAGACAGACAGACATACTTTATTGATCTCGAGGGAAACTGGGTTTCGTTACAGTCACACCAACCAAGAATAGTGTAGAAATATAGTAATATAAAACCATAAATACTTAAATAATAATGTTAATCATGCCAGGTGGACATAAGTCCAGGACCAGCCTATTGCTCATGGTGTCTGACTCTCCGAGGGAGGAGTTGTAAAGTTTGATGGCCACAGGCAGGAATGACTTCCTATGACGCTCACTGTTACATCTCAGTGGAATAAGTCTCTGGCTGAATGTACTCCTGTGCCTAACCAGTACATTATGGAGTGGAGGGGATGGGAGGTCATATTTATGCAGAAATAGAGAAAATCCTTCAGGGTTTACTAGTTTTCGAGCACCACTGTAGATATCACTCTCAGAAGATTCAAGCCTTACTACAGACATGTGGTCATATTGTCAAGTCTGTGTAATGCTGAGGAAGTACTACTCTTTAAAAAATGTTATCGTTTAAGTGAAATATTAAACTGAAGCCACATTTACCAGCACAGTTGGAATTAAAGAACTTCATGCCACTATTTGTACAGAGTTGGGGAATTCTTCCGGTATCTTGGCCAATATCAAACCCTCAACCGAAATTAAGGCAGATTGTTTGGTCGTTATCTTAATTGTATCCTTGCTATGCTCTGATTGCTGATGTTTCCTACTTTACATCTGTAACTGCTATTCAGGAATGTCTTATAGGCTTTCTGAAATTGGGAGATGACATAGAAATACAAATCTCTGTTTCCTGCTTTTTATGATCATAGAGTTGTTCTATGAAATATAAAAGAAATCCACAAAAAATGTATCCCCCATGAAACTGCTGAGAATAACTTGAAAGCAAGTTATTTCTTTCAGCAATGGAGGTATTACATAAAACAACTAGTGTTTGGAGTTTCAGCCTTGAAATTTATCTGTGCCACTATTCCAGTTTTAAAGCAGTGTTGGAAAATTCCCTAATGCAGTTTCAAAAACTCTAGAATTGTGATGCTAATGAATTCACTAAACTCAATTCATTAGTGAATTGACAATGAATTCACTAGTCTCTAAACTCAAAAGGAGATTCTGAAGACCTATCTGACATAAGTATCTACAGGTACCCACACTATAGGGAGGTTAAACTGTATTAGCCCACCCTTCAGAGAGGGGCTTGATTCCCTGTCTAGTCTCTGCATTGAGGTCTAGCTACTAATACTGGCTAGTTGAACGGTGAGTTTCCTCTCCCTAAGAGATACTTCCAACTAACAAAGTAGTTTAAACACAGTTTATTTTCTCAACAGGAGAAATTCTGCAGATGCTGGAGATCCAAAGCAACACACTCAAGATGCTGGAGGAGCATCTATGGAAAAGAATAAGTGGTCAACACTTCAGGGTAAGACTTTTCTTCAGGACTAAAAGCTTCACCTACCACCTTCTAACTATTCTCCTTTCCTCCCCCACCTTTTCATTCTGGCATCTTCTCACTTCCTTTCCCATCCTGAAGAAGGCTCTTGGCCTAATGTGCCGACTGTTTATTCTTTTCCATAAATGCTGCCTGACCTGCTGAGTTACTCCAGCATTTTGTGTGTGAGATGGTTTATTTTATTTTTAAGGATACATATGAGCAGTGATTGATAAGTTCGTGATCTAGGGTAGAAGGAGTCAATTATAGAAAACCAAGCACATTTATTTTTCAACATAGACCCCTACATTTACACACTTAGTCCAGCAATCATGCAGCATACGGATCTTGGACCTCCAGAATGTGTCCACAGATGGGCAATTGAAAAGTTTGTGGCCGAAGGTAGAAGCAGTTGAGTTATACAGCTCTCATTACATGCACATGCAGTTCAACTCTTTGAGTGATTATGCAGAAAGTTTGAAGTTAATAACTCATCTCCTTCTACCTTAGGCTGCAAACTTATCAATCACCCCTTGTATTTAAGTTTGAACAAATAGTTTTTAACACACATTTAAAACTCACCCAAGGTTTCTGATTATAAAAGACTTCCGAACTACAAAGGATTTCTAAACTACAAAGGATTTCCAAACCCAGGTACAATTCTTACAAACTAAAATAACATACCAATGATTATCAGCTGAATGAGTATTCTATTAATGAAACCAAATTCTAGCTTTTCTTTCTGTCATTCCATCTTTCTGTCATTCTGTTTGTCATTCCAAACAATCCCCAATGTTTTCCAACATTTATACTGTTCGCTTCCAGTTGACATTAACTGCATGTGTTGTTTCTCAGATACCTTTGCTTGGATGAAGTAATTCACATAGATTGTCTAAGAGCTTCTATAGATAGAGATCCAAGACACACATAATTAATGCTGTGAGGGTTGTCTCTCTGAGTACACAAATATCCCAACTATTAATTGGTCAACTATACCTGTGACCTTGTTTGATGTGATAAGTTCAAAGTTCAAAGTGCATTTATCATCAAAATATGTGTACTATATATCTCTTTAAGATTCTGCTCCTTACATGCTGCCAAAAAGCAAAGAAACTCAAAAGAACCTGTTAAAAAAGACCGTCAAACCGACAATGTACAAAAAATAGAGCAAATTGTGACAACAGTAAAAAGTTAGCAAATAGCAATCAGAACTAAAATTCACAAAAGTGAATTAACAGCCATGAAGCTAGTCAGCAGTGCTGCTGGTTTGTCAGTCCATTACTTGCAGGTTAGCTCCGCAGTTTCGTGCAGAGAAGTGTAAACGTCGCTGAGCAGCGAGCTGAACACTAGTCTGTCTCTTACCTCTCGCCCTGACACCCTGATCTTTTCCATCTAGCACAGCAGTTAAATTGGTCGAACATTCCTCGCTCTTGGGCCCGTGTCCCATGGCTTCGACTCTGCCTCTCCTTGGATCTGCTACTTTGAGTTGGCTGCAAACCCACTCCAGCGATGACCGTGCATTGGTGCCATCCTCGCTCTTGGGCTTGAGCCCCACTGTGGCGATTCGCCCCATACGTGCCACACCGCAACCATCCTGCACCTTCAAAACTTCAGTTCACACCACAAACATGCCAGGTTGTATACAGATGGTTCAAAAGCTCAGCTGTGGTGATACTTGTCTCAAAAAGATCTGTGATTAGGGTGGTGTTGGAAGGCGTTGCTGTGTTTCACCAGTGCCATCTTAAACCAGCGCTAAAAAGTGACAATATCTGGTCTGCAACTTTCCTTGAACTCAGTCACAGTGGTGCAAATAACAGTTCCCTGGTTTGATATAGGCCATTTAACATTGGGCCTACAAGACTTCACTGTATGCTTATTTATAACAAGAAGCTGCACAAGGAATATTTGTTGGAACATTAATTTTGTCACAAACAACTGTGAGCCTTTGGAAAGGTCAAGCTGCTGTACTGGAAAGATGAGGTCAGCAGTAAGCCTCTTGGGCCCATAAAGTGAATATCCATCACAGAGTAAACCATGAAATGGGCTAACATCTATTCTTAAACAGAGCCATCATTTTAATGCTGTTCCAGGCACAAGGGATTGCTTGTGCTACTACTGAACTGCTCTGAACTCAGGAAGCAACCCTCATGGAATGAATCGTAACCATAAAACAAGAAGCACTCTTTCAGCTATTGAAAGCTAACAATGAATGGGTACGTGCTCCATTGACAGGACTGGTGGGGTTGTAAGTCTGATGCTTTGGAGGAACCTGTACAGTATGCAGATGTATCAGAGACATTACCCTTCTGCAATGGACATTTCCAGAAGGAAGTTGCTACAGAGTAGTCTGAGTGTCCTCTTTGAATGTCTGCATGTTGAGGAACTCCAGTTTAGCCCTTCCAGGTGGGAATAGCTGAAGCAGCATTAACCAAGAAACCAGCATTACAATAGAACTGGAAGCAACAATGTGCCACATGTGGCAAACTTCAGCAAAGGCAAATGGCAAGGGCCTTGATTCTGAGGGTGAAAGTGAGACTGACTTTGACCTAGTGAACAACGATTTTGGACATTGCATTGGCCTGGCCAATGCCACCTGGCCAAGAAAGGTCACCTTTTCCGGAAGCATGCCAAGTAAGAGAAATCTCACACTAGGTACTATATGAAATGACTGAAATTAATGCACTCAAAGAAATTCACAGCTTGGTGAAGTGATTACTATCTGCTATTTGCACAAAGCCTTTGTGCTGGATTGCACAAACAAATTTCTGTGCCATATTTTAGTGAACTGAAGAATTTGGGTTGAGAGTTTAATAGGAGGGAAACCCCTGCCCACCCCTTCCTTGCTCCCCAATTCTTCAAGACAATGATATTACAGTGCATGGGCCTTTGCATCGCTGAACTGGCTCTGTGGCTGTGGGTTCACTTCCAGGGACCCTGCGGTTCATGTTCTGTGTGATATTTGTTTACTTTTTTATTGTTTGCACTATTTGTTCTTTTTTTGCACATTGGGCATTTGACGGTCTTTGTTGTGTGGGTATTTTTGTGGGTTCTATCGTGTTTCTTTGCTTTGTGGCAGTCTGCAAGAAGATGAATCTCAAGATTGTAAATGGTAGATGTACTTTGATAACAAATGTACTTTAAACTTTGAACTTCGGTTTAACACCTGACCCAACAGACGCTCTATCCCTCAGTCCGTCCTCACAAGGTTTTGCACAGGGGTGCCAGACTAACTATAATACTCAAGTCATTTGTCACAATTCATGAAGCATTCACCAGCATGTCTGCAAGACAATATGGAGTGGCATATGGAACCATTAAAATATTCAACCAAGATTAATCAGAAAAACCTGTACAGGAAAATAAGAATGCAACTCAAAGTAAATCCTACTCTGATTAAGCAATTGGATGAATTAACTCTGTTTATGATGTTTACTCAAGCACATTCCAATGACACTGTAGCCTCTTCATTAGGACAGAGAAAAATTATAATAATTATGAAACTAGTAACTAACACCCAGTTACATTCCATAAACCCCTTTGAAACAGTTCACATGTAATGAATTACTTTTAAAGTGTGGTAATATTTAGGACAGACAAAAAGTGGTAATTTGTAAAGGGGAGACAAAATTGAATCTCTTAAAAATTTTGGCATATTTAAAATTTACATTTTCTCTGAATGCAACATAAGTTATATCTACACGGAGAAGTATCAATCAAAATTGTATGGGAAGGGGCTGTAAAAATCTAGCTGTATATAGCTATTCGTAAACTCTTGCTCATTGACACAGAGTATGGAAGAGAGCAATTTAACACCATGAGTTTGTATTGACCATAAAGCACACATTTACACTAATCTGAGATACCTACCCCATTCCCATCAAGCAATGCCCTCCCTGAGGTTCAATTCCTGTTCCTAACTTCCTCCTACCTTGATCACAAAACTTCTGAAGTCCAAAATTCTGCTTGACAACCATTGTTTCCCTTTTCTTAGCAACAGAGAAGTGGATATTAACAGTGAGAAGTTTAATTGGCTCAAAATATGTCTTTAACACCCGAACAGAGTGAGAGAACTTTTCTTATTCACAGGGGACAGGAGATACTCTTTACTGAGGATTGAATGGGAGATTTATTGATAATACTTGAGGTATTGCTGCTCCAAAGAGTGATATGGAGGTCATTCTTACCCTCGGCCATAAGGTTCCATAATGAGTCAACCTATAGCTGGTGAAGTGATGACCCCCTCTTGTTAGACTGTTTGAGGTAGCATTTTTTATTCTTTCTTACTTCTCTTCTAATACTTGTATTTCTGTGCGCTTGTAATGCTTCTGTGACACTGTAATTTCCTTTGGGATCGATAAAGTATCTATCTATCTTGACATGAACTGTCAAGTTGGATGAATTCAGTCTTCCAGTGACAAATTGCACTTCCAGCCTCACCATTGTCTCAGTCTACTCCTCCTCATCACTCATGTATCTGACCTCTTCAAACTGATATTCAATCATCTTGTGCCAAGATGAAATCACCCAAAGGGTGAAGGAGCTACACCTTGTATGCTATCTGGGTACCCTCGACCAGATGGTAAGTACATCAATTTCTCCATCTTGTGATCGAACTTCCTCCCCCACCCTTCCTCTATTCCCCACTCTGATGGTTTACTTCTTCTTGGCTGCCTATTACTTCCCCTGGGCCCCCTCCTGCTTCCCTTTCTCCTAAGGTCCACTCTACTGTCTTATCAGATTCCTTCATCACGAGCCCTTTACTTTTCCAACCCACCTGGCTTCGCCTATCACCTTCCAGCTAGCCTCTTTTTCCTCCCCCACCTTTTTATTCAGGCATCTACCCCCTCCCTTCTCAGTCCTGAAAAAGGGCCTCGGCCCAAAACGTTGATTATCTATTCATTTCCATGCCTGACCTCCTGAGTTCTTCCAGCATTTTGTGCGTGTTGCTTTGGATTGCCAGCATCTGCAGATTTTACTGTGTTTATAATTCAAATAGTTTGATTCATCCATACACTTAGCTATAAATCTCTCACCCATGTGCCAAGCTGAAGACAATGCTGACTAGTCGTTCATGATCATAATTTGTACACTCCTTTCTTTATTTCAGGAGAAGATGGCAAATTAGAATGCAGTGAGAAGGAATAGAAGAGAGAAAGGACATCCATGCGTGTTTTGCCTTTAAGGGATGTTAGATTATTAAGATTGTAGCCACTAAAGATGCTTGGAGATCAGCAAAGGGGTAGTTGGAGGTCTAATTCTCCTATTTCCCCTCTTAATCCTCATCTCCCAATTTTTCACCAAGGACCCCGAGCTTTTCCCAGATGAGCAAGAAGCTGAAGAAGATGGTGAAAATGGCATTTGATCTTCCATGACAGCAGGCCAGACATTACTTTAACAGTATTCCGGAGACTGCTGAGTTCTTGCACATTGTTAGATAACAGACACAAGAAGATCAGTGGTGAGCATGACATTCTTGCTACATTGCAAAGCAAACAAAAAGGCAAAGGAAAAGCACAGTCCTGTTAGCATTTTGATTCCACAATGCCGAGCCATCTAACAGCAATTAGTGGTAACAATGGAGAATAAAATTACTAAACTGGATTAAATTAGTGGTTAACAATATTGACATATGGATTTCAAAGCAGATAATCCAGTTTAGACAAACAAGAACAGATCAAAATGTCATTTAATTGAGGAAAAATTAAGTCTGAAGTAATTTAACCTGCATATCACAAAAATGTACTTAGCAAATCCAAAGAAAAATCTAAAGTATTTGACTATGAGGAAAGACTGCTAAGTAAGCTTCAGGAAAAGATGAGTAACATTTCTTCTCACTAAAAGCTGTGGAAGCTTGGAACCCTCTCCCACACACTGGTAACACAGATAAAATGCTGGTGGAACACGGCAGGCCAGGCAGTATCTGTAGGAAGAAGCACTGTCGACGTTTCAGCCAAGACCCTTTGACCTGACAGCATTTTGTGTGTGTTGCTTGAATTTCTAGTATCTGCAGATTTCCTCGTGCCCACATAATGGTGGACGGAACCAGGCGAGCTGGACAGCTTGATTGCAATCTTATTGAACAGATGCAAGAGAGTAACTAATGAGTAAATTTGTAACACTCAGTTAGAATCTGCACTTTGTGAAATATTTTAATTGAGTCTTTTTAGAAAGAAATAATGGGATGATCATGGAGAGAGGAAAGGAAAAGGTCATGGTACAGCTTGTGAAAAAGGAGATCATTGGTATTGGGCCTGATTAACCTGACCATGTTAAGGAGAGGCACCTGAGGCTTTCCTTTCTCTTCCTCTTCCTCTTGTTGCTACTTTTCTTGCTTCTCAATGTTTCACCTGACTGGTAGCAGCATGTGAAGTTCTCTCCCAGTGGGCAGATTGCCGGATAACTTGCGTATGTTCCTGTAATGCTACATGCTGTTGTCAGTTGTTTGAAGTGTAAGATCTAGTCACAAGTCTTGTCGCAAAGTAGTGTCATGCCATTTCCTTTTGGAATTCCATCTTGCACTTTATGTTCTAGCCTTTTATGGCTGTGCTGAACTGTAAACATGGGCAGTAGATGAAATAATTGTCCCCTGTGTCTTGTCCTTTGCCATCAGAATTAGTTAATTTGCTCATTTTAATCAAAGGTGTACTGTAATACTATGACATAATTATTCCTTTTGAATAGCAGATGCAGCAATAAACAGAGGCATAACTTACACTTTGTGAGATTAAGAGTTCGGCACGGACTAGGAGGGCCGAGATGGCCTGTTTCCGTGCTGTGATTGTTATATGGTTTTATGGTTGCACTCCTGGGTAGCTCTGAAACATTCACTGACATTACTGAACACTACTGGCTGGTCAGCACTTCAGTAAACAGCGCTCAAAATAGTTTTTCAGTTCAACATCTCTGTGATGTTCATGGACGTCGGCAGTATGGTTACCGGCTGTTGCCTTCTTTAAATACCAGCAGTGACAATGCTTCTGAAGTACTTAGAGACACTTATAATACAGCATGTACACAGAATCTTAGTCCACAGAGTCTGCACCAACCATCCAACATCAACTTAAGCTCATTGACTCAAAACCTATTGCATTTCACTGAAGTTCTTGTCCATCTCCAGATTCTGCCTCCCTGCAAACTAGGGACATTTACAATGGTAAAGTCACCTACTTTAGTATAGCCTTAGGG
This sequence comes from Hypanus sabinus, assembly GCF_030144855.1. Taxonomy (NCBI): domain Eukaryota; kingdom Metazoa; phylum Chordata; class Chondrichthyes; order Myliobatiformes; family Dasyatidae; genus Hypanus; species Hypanus sabinus. Next base: position 125,335,147 of record NC_082712.1, read on the forward strand.
TGTGGAAAGAAACTGGAACACCCAGAGGAAAAATATGCAGTTACAGAGTGAATGTGTCATATGGAAAATTTCTACAGATGTACCGTGGAGAGCACTCTAACTGGCTGCATCACCATCTGGTATGGGGGCTACCGCACAACATTGAAGTAAGTTGCAGAGAGTTGTAAAATTAGCCAGCTCCATGGTGGGCATTAGTCTCCTTAGGGCATCTTGAGGGAGCAATGTCTCAAAAAGTTGGCATCCATCATTAAGGACCCCCATTGCCCTAGGGCAGGCCTTCTTCTTATTGCTACCATCAGGGAATTGGTACAGAAGCCTGAAGGCACACACTCAATGGTTCAGGAACAGCTTCTTCCCTGCTGCCATACAATTACTGAATGAACTTTGAACCCATGAACACTACCTCACTACTTCTATATTTCCTATTTTCTGCACAATTTATTTTATTTAACTAATATGTATATATATATATATATACACACACACACACACAATTGTCATGCACTACATTGTACTGTTGCCACAAAGTTAACGCAGTTCATGCCATATGCCATTTATATTAAACCTATTAGACCTGATTCTGATTCTGATTCTAAATGTGCAAACTCCATACAGACAGCACCAGGGGTCAGGATTGGACTTGGGTCAGTGGTTCTATGAGGCAACAGCTTTACTAGCTGTACCACGTGCTGATCAAACTTAACTTAATTACCTGCATAACTTTGAAGCACCTCATGATGATAAAAACACTGTAAAAAGGCAAATGCTTTCTTCTTTAACCTCTGATATTCTGGTAATGAAACCAATTTCAAGCAAAATACTAAGCCAATTTAATCTATTGTAGTTCTATATTAACTACACTTTATAACCCCATAAGGTATTGAGTAATAATGCATGTAATGAGATAATAGGGTTTGTTCATCATTTAAGTATATTTTCATGAAGTTTTTTGGATAAAGCAAAGCAAAATGAAATATTCTGCAATGTGGCAATTATAACATTGTTTTCTCTGGTTGCACTAAGCATGGCGTTGCAACCTGCTGACCTGCCTTACATCAATACATACTGACCCCTGTGCACGCAAGATGCGTTTCAATGTCGCCCCGTAGGTGGCTTGGTGCCATGATATCAGTGAACTCTGCACGGCTTACTGCACCAATTGTGAAAGTTGGTCAAATAGCAGGGAGACGCAGCCGTATGCAGATTTCAAGGCCAGTCATCTGCTTCAGTCTTCGACGCTATGTGAAACCACTGAGCTCTCGAATGAAGCTCACACTGGGGTGCAGACAGCAGCCCCCACAAACACAGCCACTTGCTTCATTCAATTACAATTTCCTTCCCAATGTCTATACCTCTAGTATGGAAATAGAACATGACAAAACTGAGCAGTATATTTCCAGTAAATGAAACCAAGAACAACTTCAAATGATGGAAGTTCAGAATTAAAAATGTCGACAGGCCAGGCAGCATCTTTGGGAAGAGGACCAGTTTTTCAGGTCTAGGATCCATCATCAGAACTAGGAAAAGAGAAAACAAACAAGAAAAATCCTAGCAACACACATAAAATGCTGGAGGAACTCAGCAGGCCAGGCAGCATCGATGGAAAAGGGTACAGTCAACATTTCAGGCCGAGACCTGTGTGTGTTGAAAAGAGAGAATAAGTTAGTTTTTCCCTTTCTTCTAACCAGCCTTCCTCTGTTATTAACTTGTTTTCTGTCTTTGCAGGTTCTAACGAAGGGTCCTGGAAATGAAACATTTCCAGTTTGGTTTCGGAGGTACCTGATTTCATTGTTAATTTCTTTATGCAATCAAGTAACAGCAGTGCATTCTCATGTTAAATGTGAGAGAACTTTGTGTCATATTAATGTCCATTAGGAGGAAGGGCAGAGGTCAAGTGCTTCTATTGCAGCACCTCAACGTCAGATTCTGCAGCATGGAAACAAGCCCTTCCGTTAACCACCCTCTGTGTGGAAAACCTTAGGTCCCCTTTAAATCTTTCTCCTCTCTTCTTAAACCAAAGCCCTCTAGTTGTAGACTTCCCTACCTTGGGGAAAGTGACAGACCACTGCCTTATTTGTGATCTTATTTTCCTCTGTAGGTCATCTCTCAGCTGCTTCTGCTCAGGGAAAACAAATCCAGTCTTTGCAGCCTCTTCTTATAACTGAAGCCTTGCAGTCCTGCTAACATCCTCATAAATCTCAGCAATGCACTCAAAATACTGGAGGAACTCAGCTGGCCAGGCAGCATCTATGGAAAAGACGTTTCGGGCTGAGACTCTTCAGCAGGACTGAAAAAAAATAGTTGAGGAGTAGATTTAAAAGGTGGGGAGAAGGGTGAGAGAAACATAAGATGGTAAGTGAAACTGGAATGGGGAAGGACGCAGTAAAGAGCTGGGAAGTTGATTGGTGAAAGAGATACAGGGCTCGAGAAGGGGGAGTCTGATAGTAGAGCACAGAAGGCCATGAAAGAAAGAAAAGGGGAGAGGAACACCAGAGGGAGGCAATGGGTGAGCAAAGAGGGGAAAGGGGATGGGGAATGGTGAAGGCGGGGTGGGGGGGGCATTACTGGTAGCTGAGAAATTGATGTTCATGCCATCAGGTTAGAGGCTACCCAGAGAAATTATAAGGTGTTGTTCCTCCAACCTGAGAGTGGCCTCGTCACGACAGTGTAAGATAGGATATAGACATATCGGAATGGGATGGGAAGTGGAGTTAAAATGGGTGGCCACTGGGAGATCCCACTGGATGCAGCATAGGAACCTCACCTGGAAGGATTTTTTGGGGCCTTGAATGGTAGTGAGGGAGAAGGTGTAGGGACGGGTTAAGCACTTGCTCTGCTTGCAAGGATAAATACCAGATGGGAGGGACGAATGGACAAGGGAGCACATAGGGAGTGATCCCTGTGGAAGGCAGAAAGTAAGGGGGAGGGCAAAATGTGCTTGGTAGAGGGATCCCATTGGAGATGGTGAAAGTTGCAGAGAATTACTTGCTGGACATGGATGCTGGTGGGGTGGTAGGTGAAGACAAGAGGAACCCTATCCTTGGTAGGGTAGTGGGAGGATGGGGTGAGAGCAGACCTGCGTGAAATGGAAGAGGGTAGCGCTGATCTTTCCTACACCTTTTCCAGCTTAAACCCATCCTTCCCATAGCTCAGCAAGCAGAATGCACACAGTATTCCAGGTGCAATCTCACTAACACCTTGTACAGCTGCAAAATGACATCCCAGCTCTTGTACTCAGTTCCCCAGTCAATGAAAGCAAATGCCCCCTTCACCACCCTGTCTACCTGTGGTGCCACTTTCAGAAATTTACAGTATGTACATGTAGCCCAAGATCTCTCTACTTTCAGCACCAGAATCTGGGTTTGTCCAGATGGTGAGAGTCCTTAAAGATGGATGCCTAATTCAGCTACTTTTGATGTATACTAAAGACATAGCAGGTCACAGATGAAACAAAGGACTGAATGATTCCTTCCTTTGACTCCCATATCGCCATTATTCAGATGCAAACAATAAGTATTAAGTTCTCCATTTACTGGATGAGCAACAAGGAATGGAGGGTCTGTCCACATCCTTCATGCTGCAGCTAACTATATCCGGTTTAAGTGGATAAGACCTTTGAGTAATACAACATTTGAGTGATCACTTGTAGGCTGTTTCCCTTGGCAGACAGTCGAGGACTAGAGGGCATAAGGACAAAATAAGGGAAAGAGAGTTAAGAGTAATATGAGGCAAAGATTTTTTTATATAATGGAATGTAGTTTGGAATCTGGAATGTACTGCCTTCAAATGGTAGGGGTAAGTTCCAGGAGGGAATAGGACAAATGAATGATAAAGAAAACATCAAGGCTACATTGAAAGTGCCAGTGGGTGAGTGGTGTTAGGGAGTATTCTGGAGTTGGTTATTTAGTAAATATTATTTTCACCAGCAACCAATCTTCAGACATAAATGTGGATTGCAGATTGAATTTAAAATTCTACCCTGAACAATAGCTTTCCTGGAATTGTAGACTGGAGTTGATTGCAATCCAGAAAATGCTAATTAATATTCATTTGGGTGTCTGGAGTGTGGGTGCTAAAAAGGTGTGTGAAAATTATATGTAGTTCAAAGGAAGCATTGTAGATCTATTGTAACTATAGAATTGTCCTTTGATCTTTAGTGTATAAAATGTCGTGTAATATTGGGTCAGGGGGCCTCTTCCTCCAAGAGTCTCTCATTATAATGTCTGTTGCTCATTTTTGTTGAATAAAGCACTTCTATATTCACCAGCTTCACTGTCTCTCTGGTGACTTTGTTCATGTTACAACAGATGGAACTAGAGAACCAGTCTGGTAGAAAGCTGGTATGAACATGATAGGCCAAATGGCCTCCTTCTGCACTGTAGCCCTTTAATGACTCTGTGTTTCTAAATTACCCTATCGTCATTTCAGGTGGGATTTTAATTTCCTGAATTTTTATGCAGAGAGTCTAACTTGGCATCAGCACAAAAAGTTACAATGCTTCAGAGCAGTGATGACAGATGCCATCTATGTTTTTCATAGCCAGCCTTTTCTTTAAGGAGACCCAACATAGTCTGAGCTCAAACATCTGAAGTTGTCACTGAGGGTGTTGCTGTCTTTGTTCATCAAACTCGACATGGCTCGATGCTGCATCTTATTGTTATATCGTTGTAGCAAGCAATGCAAAGAAAGGGGAGCAAGTTAAAGGATAAAAGACAGTCAGATACAAAATTGCACCATAAGGATTTAGAGATGCAGAAATATTTGCTTTTAAAGAATGGTTTTCAAGCATTTGTATACCCCAAAATGTTTTGCTGGCCTGGTTTCTGTCAGATTCTGCTAGCTTTTTCAACAGTCTGATTACTATAGGAATGCGAGCTATTTTCATGCATCATCTGGGCTCTCCTGCCTGGCGTACTATGTTGGTGGCAATAAGTGGAGTGTGGTCTATGATTTTGCCAGCTCGTTAGTAGAAGCATCTCTCCGTTTGCAAGGCCCTTATCTATTCTGATGTATTCTGTGAAACATTGCGTCTGTGTCTCTCTCTACAGACGATGTCTGACCTGCCAAGTATTTCCAGCATTTTCTGTTTCTTAAACTATAATGACCCAAGTCTGCAAAAGACCAAGGGAATTCTAAGTGAAAATTACATTCAGCAGCAACTGAATTTCCATATTTTTTTCCTAATCTTTACTGGTTGTTCTTAAAATAAAGTTATTTTTACATTCAGCAATATTAGATTCCCAGTTAAATCATTTTAAATAACATAAAATATTTAATGCACTGTATACCTAATTAGGGTGTTCCAATTTAGCTTATTAATGATTCAATGCAGTGTTTTTAAAGTAAAATGTTCAATAATTTTAAACAAGACTACTACACTAACAAATATCAAGGAATATTTTTAAATGATTAAAAAGTGCATGCTAAAGCACATGGCTACACTGTTGCCTACAGAAGACTGGTGATTAACAGTTTCAGCGCAGTGTGCTATCAGTGACATTGACCCTAACTGAATTCCAATTGTCTAATTGCACATGGTTAGAGGAAATGTAAAATTCAGCAATTCTCCAATGAATCTGCATGTTTTGGATATCAGGAGGGAACACACACCAGTCTTATCAAGGGATCAGCAGTGCAAAGGGTGAGCAGGTTAAGGTTCTGAGGTGTAAATACCTCTGAAGATCTATACTGGGCCCAAGATATTGATGCAATTACAAAGAAGGCACTGCCACAGCTATTTTCATGAGGAGTGTGAGCTGATTTTTTATGTCACCAAAGACACTTGCAAATTTCTACGGATGTTCTGTGGAGAGCTGCATCACCATTTGGTACGGAGAGGCCACTTCACCGGACTGGAAAAAGCTGCAAGCTCAGCCAGCTCCATCATGGGCACTAGCCTCCACAGCATAGAGGGCATCTTCAGGAGGCGATGCCTCCAAGTGAGTGCACCCATCATGAGGGACTTCCTTCACCCAGGACATGCCCTCTTTTCATTGCTGCCATTAAGGAGGATTTAGAAGAGCCTGAAGACACATACACAATGTTTTAGGAACAGCTTCTTCCCCTCTGCCATCGGTTTTCTGAATGGACAATGAACCCATGTATACTACATCACTTGTTTTCCTTTTTTTGCCTTCTTTTTGAACTAATTAATTTAATCAATGACATATATGAAACTGTTATCCACCAACCCTCCTCTGTAAACAACAGCGGAGCCATGTGCACAAAGAGGAAAGATTGACATGTTAGTCTGTAAATGATGGTGAGGAAATCGACTCACAGAGACATACAGAACAGAAACAGGTCCTTCATCCCACTAATCCGAATTGTCTGCATCCTTCCAAGACTTTAATAGCATCATTTTTAAGATCAGCATTTTATTTTAATATATCATGCCTGCAAATTCATCACTTAATAGCGTCATCCCCTCAAAGCTAATCAGTACACTCCAAGACCTGGGCCTCAATACCCCCTTGTGCAACTGGATCTTTGATTTCCTCACTTGTAGATCCCAGTCAGTTTGGCTTGGTAAAAACATCTCCTCTGCAATCTCCATCAGTACAGTAGCTCTACAGTGATGTGTGCTTAGTCCCCTGCTCTACTCGCTTTACACCAATGACTGTGCAGCTAAGTACAACTCCAACACTATACACAAGTTTGCTGATGACACCACTGTTGCAGCCTGTATCAAAGGCAGTGATGAGTCAGCATACAGGAGGGAGTGAAAATTTAGCTCAGTGGTGTAATAACAACAATCTCTTATCCAATGTCAATAAGGCCAAGGAACCGATTGTAGACTTCAGGAGAGGGAAATCAGAGGTCCATGAGGCAGTCATCATCGGAGGATCGGAGGTGGAGAGGGTCAGTAACTTTAAATTCCTGGCTCACTCTCTCAGAAGATCTGTCCTGGACCCATCGTATAAATATAATTGAAAAGAAAGCACGACAGTGCCTCTACTCCCTCAGGAATCTGCGGAGATTTGACACATAATTAAAAATGTTGGCAAACTTCTATAATGTGTGGTGGAAGATGTGCTGACTGGCTGCATTATGGCCTGGTATGGGAACACAAGCCTTCATCAGTTGTAGAAATGAATTTAGGAGCCGAGAGGTAATGTTGCAGCTATATAGGACCCTGGTCAGACCCCACTTGCTCAGTTCTGGTTGCCTCACTACAGGAAGGATGTGGAAGCCTTAGAAAGGGTGCAGAGGAGATTTACCAGGATGTTGCCTGGATTGGGGAGCATGCCTTATGAGAGTATGTTGAGCGAACTCAGCCTTTTCTCCTTGAAGCGAAGGGGGATGAGAGGTGACCTGATAGAGGTGTATAAGATGATGAGAGGCATTGATCATGTGGATAGTCCAGGCTTTTTCCCAGGGCTGAAATGGTTGTCCCAAGAGGACACAGGTTTAAGGTGCTGGGGAGTAGGTACAGAGGCGATGTCAGGGGTAAGTTTTTTTACTCAGAGAGTGGTGAGTGCGTGGAATGGGCTGCTGGCAACTGTGGTGGAGGTGGATACGATAGGGTCTTATAAGAGGCTCTTAGATGGGTACATGGAGCTTAGTAAAATAGAGGGCTATGGGTAAGTCTGGTAATTTCTGAGGTAGGGATATGTTTGGCACAACTTTTTGGGCCGAAGGGCCTGTACTGTGCCGTAGGTTTTCTATGTTTTCTATGTTTTTCTAAACCGATGTTCATGCCATCAGGTTGGAGGCTACCCAGACGGAATGTAAGATGCTGCTCCTCCAGCCTGTTTGAGGCCTCATTGCGGCAGAAGAGGAAGCCATGGACTGACATGTGGGAATGGGAAGTGGAGTTGAAATGGGTGGCAACAGGGAGATCCTGTTTTTTTTCTGGCAGACAGAGAGTAGTTGCTTGGCGTAGCAGTCTCCCAATTAGTCTCAGGTCTCGCCAATATAAAGGAGGCTACATTGGGAGCACCGGATACAGTAGATGATCCCAACGGACTCACAGGTGAAGTTTCATCTCACCTGGAAGGACTATTTAGGGCCCTGAATGGTAGTGAGGGAGGAGGAACAATGGATATACTTATCTAATTTGTAGCTGACTGCCAGGGTTCCCACTGAAGTCGCATAGGAACATGAAAAAGAAATGAATTTCCACCTTTCAAACACTTTACTTTTTAATTAACCAAATAATAACCAGGAGATGATATCTTGTAAATTCAACAAGTTTAGTTTGTTTTAATTAACTTATTATTATGGGGAAAGGCATTCAGTCACTCCCTCGGCTTAATAAACTTTCTGAAATCTGTGTAACCCAAAAATTGCAACTGACTGACTAATTAATAGTTTTTTTCCACCAATGCTATTTTCCTTAGTTTCTCCTCGACACCTTTCTATCTTTTCCCTATTTCCCAAACATTCCGAGACACCTACCCAACATTTAAAAGCTGTACTTAAAACTAACGTTATTTCAGCAAACTGTATCATGTCTCTAATCAAAAAAAAAAATCAGGCCCAATGCAGGCTTTCAGAAATAACTAAAGTTAAAACTGAATATCAGTCATAGTGCTAAAAACCAAAGATATAAACTGAAGCCACATCGACATATGGTACCTGTCCCATAAAATATATTGGATTTCAGTCAAAGTATTAGACACCTCAGTTACTAAGAACAAAATGGCAAATGAAAACATTTTGAAAGTTATATTGTGTCATTATTTTGTTGGCAGTTGGGGAGGGTGTGTAATTAACACTGCAAATTCACACTGGGAACACAAGCACTGCTTGGGTAAAAAATCTTAACATTTCTTATTTGTTTATCAAGATAACATTAATAAATTTTCAGTACCATCCATAGACATTACACGTTTGGTAGAGGAGGGTTACCATGCATGAGCAACTGAACATTGGAACATTTCATGGGATTTTTCAATGGAATATACAGTGAGTGTCGGGTTTATTAGAAGCCTCCTGTACCACTGAGTATATGTACGTCATCTTTTGTTGCTGTAGCCCATCCACTGCAAGGTTCAATGAGTTGTGCATTCAGAGATGCTCCTCTGCACACCGCTGCTGTAATGCATGGTTATCTGTGTTACTATCACCTTGAATCAATCTGGTCATTGTCCTCTAGCATTTTTACCCACATAACTGCTGATCACTGGATGCCTTTTTTATTTTTGCACCACTCTCTGTAAACTATAGAGACTGTTGTGGAGCATAAATAGTTTCTGAGACACTCAAATCACCCTGCCTGGCACCAACAATTATTCCATGGACAAAGTCACTTGGATCACATTTCTTCCCCAGTCTGGTGTTTGGTCTGAACAATCACTAACCCTCTGGGCCATGTTTGCATGCTCTTATGCATTGAATTGCTGCCACATGATTGGCTGACTATATATTTGCATTAATGACCAGGCATACAGGAGTACACAATAAAGTGGCCACTGAGTTTATAGTAAGTGAATTATTTGCATAACCCACGGATGCTCAGAAAATGAAGCACACACCATAAAGTAGCCAGCACTCAGAACCTGATTTTCCCTGAACGGATCACGATGGCAAAGATTTCAGGGTGAAAATGTATTGGGTACAAAAGAGGACTGGATCATTCTCCGTGCATAATCTGCATTCACTTGCTGCAAGCTTTGCAGCAACTTGCACACACACTATTACTTGCATTCTGTCCTTTTATGGCAATTATGACATACATAAATTAGAGTCAAAGTTTAGCATTAGCACTGTGCATCTTGTGGTTCTCTCCCATCAGAATCAGGAGCACCCTGTGTCGGCCTATTGCTTTTCTCGCTATTTATAGGTACAGAGGCAAATTCAGGAACCAAAACTGGATAGCCGCAGAATTGACAAAGTTTGTTCAAACACCTTCCAAAGTTCACAAGAATGCTTTGATCAACATCCACTATCTAGCTGTTAAGAGGATCATTCTCTCATTGTCTCAGTAATGAGTTCAGTGATAACAGACGACATCATTAAGCCAAGGTCAGGGGGTCAGGGATGGCCAGCTAGGTGGCACAGAAACACTCATCGGTGAATAGTCTACTGTTGGATCTTAGCTGGACCTCTAAAATCTGCCTACATTTTCCTCTCATCACAGAGATATCCAGGAAGTCCTCCAGCCAAGCCCATGTGACTAGAGTTGTCTCTTTTGAGAATGACGTCACATTGATCCTCAAAATATTTTTCACAGGATCCTTCCAGGCATTGACAACCAGTGTTCTAACTCAACTCTCAATTTGCTACTCATCACCAAGTCAAAGTGATCACCCAGACAACACATTGGTGAAGAGATGCTATGAAGACATGGAGGAATTTCAAGCAGTGGTATGTGTCACCCTTCCTGGCTTTTCCTGACTGCAAGCAGCCGTTACCTGCAGTCACTAGCTCAGAATTACTCCAGAGCATCAGGATCAACAGAGAATGCTTGCGCTTCCTCACTGAGTAGGTTCCTCACTTCCTCACTGAGTATGTTCCTCACTCCTCACTGAGTAGCTTCCTCACTTCCTCACTGAGTAAGTTCCTCACTTCCTCACTGAGTATGTTCCTCACTCCTCACTGAGTAGCTTCCTCACTTCCTCACTGAGTAGGTTCCTCACTTCCTCACTATGTTCCTCACTCCTCACTGAGTAGCTTCCTCACTTCCTCACTGAGTAGGTTGTTATGGAGCAGAAGGAGAATGTGCTCAAAGTGAATGCCATCTCTCTGAGAAGTGAACATGAATCCCATATCAGAATCAGTTTCTTCCCCTCTGCCATACGATTTCTAAATGGACATTGAAACATGAACACCATCTCACCTTTTAAAAAATGTATATTATTTCTGTCATTGCCCAATTTTAATCTATTCAATATACATATATAGGCTTAATGTAATTGGTTACTTCTTGGTTTCTTTCTATATTATTATGTATTGCATTGAACTGCTGCTGCTAACAGATTTCGCAACATAAGCCAGTGATAATAAACCTGATTCTGATGTTATACATGATAATATAGAATGAGAAAACAAATAAGTAACTTAATTGCAGTGAGTATATATATGTATGTATATTGAAGTTAGATTAAAAATAGTGCAAAAAAGAAATAATACCAAAATAAGTGAGGTTATATTTATGGTTTCAATGTCCATTTAGGAATTGGATGGCAGAGGGGAAGAAGCTGTTCCTGAATTGTCGAGTGTGTGCCTTCAGGCTTCTGTACCTCCTACCTGATGGTAACAGTGAGAAAAGGGCATGCCCTGAGTGATTGAGGTCCTTAATAATGGACATTGCCTTTCTGAGGCACCACTCCTTGAAGATATTTTGGGTACAATGGAGGGTTGTACCCAAGATGAAGCTGACTAACTTTACAACTTTCTGTCACTACTTTTGGTCCTGTGCTGTAGCCCCCCTCCCCCACCCCCCGCCACGCCGCCCATACCAGGCAGTGATGCTGCTTGTCAGGATGCTCTGACAGCGGGTGGGAGAAGATTGTGCAGATGCAGAACCTGAGGGGCCTGTGGCAAAGGCTGGGATGTGGCCAGAACAGCAGGAGTAGAGATGGCAGTGATCAAGGAGATGTCCCTGCACCATATCCATATCCACCAGATGGATGGAGGAGGTAGGCATTATCTCTACAGGAGATAAGGGACTCTCTGATCGAGAAAAACTTCTATGAAAAAGCCAAAAAATAAAATGATAGCCTTCATTGCACGCCAAGTGCCTCTTCCCACATTCCAATCAGTCTTATCAGCACTTAATACTGATATCAAGTTAGAGGGTTAGGTGGTGGGGTAATACATAAAAATTTACTTTGCAATTCCACTACCTCATTGTGACACGTCAATGAGTGGATCACTGCTTCTGTTATGTTAACAACTAGTAAGTTTTGTTACTCCAGAAGAGTGGCACCTCTCTTGCAGAACTCAGAACCTTAATGTACAATAGTTTCCTGTTACTATCTCCAGTCTGCAGACATAAACATCTCTTGGTGGAGGTCACTGTGACATATCTTATGAGGACATGTAAAGGACTCTGCTGGTCAGGGCAGCTTGAAGAGGATACAAAGATAGGCAGAGAGACATACGGATTATCTGTGAGAGAGAGAGAGATCACACAAAGAGAAGTTCTGCAATCGAGTGGCAACCAAGGTTCTCCAGGTAACACAATATTATTGGAATTGTATCATTAATACCTGAAGGAGGGATGGCAAAGAGGTATGAAAATACAGGGAGCACCTCCATTTAAGTCTGTAGGGAAGGCCTGGAAATTTCAGTCACCTGCGACTTTAACTTTCCAATCACAAACAAGACAAAATCTACAGATACTGGAATTCAAAGTAACACACACCAAAATGCTGGAGGGTCTCAGCACGAAACGTCGACTGTTTACTCTTTTCCATAGATGCTGCCTGGCCTGCCGAGTTCCTCCAGCATTTTGTGTGTGTTACTTTAAGCTTCCATCCTGTTCACTTACTAAGTTGTGCTTTCAGTCTCTTACTCTGTTCCAATGAACATTATGTCATCTCTTGTCTGGGCACTTCACAGCCCTTGGGACTCGACACTGAATTCAATAACTTCACAGAACCAGCTTTTTCTCTTTGTGTCAGAACCAGCCACTTCTGATGTAACATCAACCTTAACCTAGTTTTCTCTCCACAGACACTGTTTAATCTGATAGGTAATCCTATCATTCTTTCATTTCAGATTTCTAGCAGTTGATGTCTTCTGTCACTGTTCCAACGCATTCTTTTTTATTTATTTGCTCACTGGCATCCTCGTTTACCTATTAACAGAGGGATCTGAAAACACTGTGTCACCTACAGAATCTGCATCTTTTCTGTACAACAAATATCCCTTTTGTCCTTCCCCCAGCCCACCTCTCTCAGCTATTTAAAACACACCTATCTTTTTTTTATTTCTCCATTTCCCTGAAACACTAACACTGCCTCACACACAAAATGTTGGAGGAACTCAGCAGGCCAGGCAGAGCAAACACTGCTTCTCTGTCCTTAGGCGTTGGTTGACTCATTGAATTCTTTTGGCATTTCTGCTTTTGTTTCAGGTTTGAGCATCTGTAGTTTGTTTTCCATCTGCATTTTTGTTCAAACTCACCATCTCGCTGATGGCATGTATCTCACTGACCATGACCTGGATGTGGTTGTCTCCTGCTCCGCTGAAGCCTCCCTCTCCTCTATGACACTGCATAATGTGTCGCTGCTGCCTGGTTGCAATGAGGGAGTGCTTATAGAGTCATGGAGTTGTATAACAGGCCCTTCAGCCCAACTCATCCATGCTGACCGTGAAGCCTATTTACATTAGCCTGCAATAGCACCTATTCCTCTATATCTTTACTATTCAATTATCTTCCCAAATGCTTTTCAAATATTGGAATTTTATCTGCCTCTGCCATTTCCTATGGGGGTTGCATCTGTGGGAAAAATTGCCCTTCAGATCTCCTTTAAATTTCTCCCTTCTGACTTTAAAGTTTATGATTCCCCCACCCGAGGAAAGAGACTCTGACTATCAACCCGAATTTTATTAACCTCTATATGGTTACCCCTCAGCCTACCAAATTCCAGTGAGAATAAACCAAGCCTATCCAAGAAAACTGTATTGAAATATGCCTTGGTGTTTTATATTTTGTGCTTTTGATTGTTTTTTTGTTGCCACTGTGTTTTTTTTTGCACATGGGGGGGGGGAGATGAGAGGGTGTGTTTGATGCTTGATGTGTTTCTTAGAATTGGACGGTTCTGTGGAACATCTTTGTTTAGTGACTGTTTATGGGAAGAGGAATCTCAGGGTTGTATCCTGCATATGTACTTTAATGATAAATGGTCTTTGAATCTTTAAAACCCTCCATTCCAAGCAACATCCTGGTTGATTATTTCTGCACTCTCTCTAAAGGTACCACATCCTCATTGCAATGCGTCTGCCAGGGCTGAACACAATATTCCAAACGGAGACTGGCTATTCAGTTGCTCAGCTACTTTAAAGCTTTTCTGAATCCTGCACAGTGTCAGGAGCTATGATGAATCAAATCCTGTGAAAACAAAATCACACAGGTTTAACATTTAGTGATAGTTTCTGGATGCAATGCATCAGAGTGCTGTCTCATATTGGATTGTAGCCATTTTGCAGTACTTCTGCAGCAATCTCTTTGCTGTTCACACTTACTGCAGCCCTGATCTAACAAAGCAAAGTTAGATGCAATCCTTTTTTCTCATCAAGATATTTGTTCATCTTATCTAACAGGTCAAAAGGATTTTCATTCCTATGAGATGTCTCTAGTCATTACAGACAAGTGGCCCTAACTCAAAGCTGACTCCAGGTTGTACTGAGGAAGATTACATTGCTGCTGACCTTTGAATGACCTTTTAAAGCAGAGTGAGAGAGTTGGGATGGAGCTTCAAATATTCCAGTGTTCTGGATACTGTTCTGTCTTCATGCAAAATGATAAAATCTAGTCATTTGTGACTGAAAGATATAAGGTGTTGAAAAAAATAAAACATTTCTTTTTATTAATATTGAAGGTTCATAAGTTGAAATTTGCTTTGCTCTGTCTCGGTTAAGTACAACTGATGGCTGTATTTAGCTTCTAAATGTTTTTTGCATTAGTCTGTGGAAACCTTAAAAGTGCATTATCAAAATGAATGAGGTAAAGCGATTGGTCTGTGTTGATGATGTTACACAGCCCTTGGGAAAACCTAGACAAGTAACTCTTACATGTTCACCCAATCTCAAGACAATCCAATTCCAGTGCCCTGAGAAAGCAACTCCCAGTGTGATTCCCTTTGAAAAGATGGGACAGATTTACTGAACTAATACAAAAGGTATCCTTCCTTCGCTTGCAGGGATCTAGGTGTCACTGGCAAGCCAACTAGTACTGTCCATGCTTAATTGTCCTCGAGAAGGTATTTCACTAGAGTACTTTTGGATTGCAATGTCCATGTTTCAGAGGAAGCAACAACGATGAGCTCTAGCTCCTGTTCCTGACCCTTCAATCTGGAATCCAGAAAAAAGGAACAGAACAGTACTGTACACACTTTTGGGTCACACCTCCAATCACATCTTTCCCTCCCCCACCGCTTACTGCTTCCCGCATGTAACTCCTTTGTCCCGTTTGGTATGAGTCCCCACTGATCTCCCTCCAGGCATTTATCCTTGCAAGCAGAACAAGTGCTGCACCTCCTCTCTCACTACCATTCAGGGTCCCAAACAGTCCTTCCAGATGAGGCAACACTTCGCCTGTGGTCTGTTGGGGTCATCTATTGAATCCAGTGCTCCCGGTGTGGCATCTTGTATATCGGTGAGACCTGATGGAGATTGAGTGACCGCTTTGTCGAACACCCACACTCCATCCATCCGAGAAAGCGGAATCTCCCAGTGGTAACTCATTTCCTATTCCCATTCCTATTCCAACGTGTCCATCCATGGCCTCCTCTACTGTCGTGATGAGGCTACGCTCAGGTTGAAGGAGCAACACCTTGTATTCCTTCTGGGTAGCCTCCAACCTGATGGCATGAACATCAATTTCTTGAACTTTCAGTAATGGCGCCCCCTTCACTACTCCCCATTCCCTCTCTCATCTTATCTCCTTGCCTACCTATCGCCTCCCTCTGGTGCTCCTCCTCCCCCTTTTCCTTTCTTCCATGGCCTTGTGTTCTCTCCTATTAGATTCCCCCTTCTCCAGCGCTATACCTCTTTCACCAATCAACTTCCCAGCTCTTAATTTCATCCCTCCCTCTCCCAGTTTCACCTGTCACCTTGTGTTTCTCCCTTCCCTCCTTTGTACTCCAACTCCTCATCTTTTCTTCCTCCGGTCCTGCTGAGTGGTCTCGGCTCGAAATGTCAACTGTACTCTTTTCCAGAGCTGCCTGGCCTGCTGAGATCCTCCAGCATTTTATGTGAGTTACACAGTTTCAACCTTGGGTTTTGAGTGCTTGTGATGCAGTGTCAAGTTTGATTCATTTTCTCTTTCGAATGGGAAGATCTGCTGTGTGTTTCAGAATGTTCTGTTCTTGTTTCAGCATCTTAATTTAATTTCACTATTATTATCTCTATTATTCAAAGCATGTCAGATCCCTACTTTAACAGAGCGAAAGTGATTTGAAACAAAGTCATGTGGTCTGAAAGTCTGTACCTTTAACTGGACTGGCACGGTAACGTAGTGCTTTACAGTACCAGCAACCCAGGTTCAATTCCCACTGCTGCTTGTCAGGAGATTGTGCGTTCTCCCTGTGTGGGGTTCCTCTGGGTGCTCTGTTGGTAAGCTAATTAGTCATTGTAAATTGTCCTGTGATTAGGCAAGGAATAAATCAGGGGATTGCTGGGTGGCATGGCTTGAAATGGCTCAAAGGGCTTATTCCACACTGTATATCAATTTTTAAAAATTTCTTAAAAAAATAACTTGATTCGCATACAATTACAATCCTGAAACATAGGCCCCACGTTGAAGGACTTCGCTGTGGAAGATAACATCATTACCTAGTTTCCAAATACCACAGAAAAATGAGCTTGGAAAAAAAAATGAAGTATGTGTTTATAAACTCTTTAACTGTCTAAATTGTCTCTAGTGACAGCAAAACTAAAATAATCAAGTTGAAGGACTTGTCATCTCTCAACCACAGACAAGCTTATTTCACACAGTCACAGTCTAAATCAGATCAATGGCAGTGAGAACTCCGGAGAAAATGAGGAGTGGTTTGTACAATGCATTTAACACTGGTGTGAAGAAGCATTACAGATCTATATTGTGTCTGAATTTATGTCCAGTTTTTAGACCATGTGCAGGATTAAAAGACATGTCTACATAGAACCCAGGGATAAAACTGGAGAATGATTAGGTTTGAGACTGAGGAAGGAGGTGCTAAGAAAATATTATTCCTCAAAAGAAAAAAAATCTGAGTAGGCTTCCTGCTCTTTTGCAAATGGTATATAATATCTTCTCTTCCATCAACAATCTGTCTACTATTGACTGAGATGATCAGTACACAGAGATGCCCCATTTCTTACTTTATTTAATTTCTCTTTCTATGTTACCTTTCTGTAATTCAATTAGCACAACCCCTTGCCTCTCGATATTTAAACAAAACTGTGACCTAATCTTCAAGTGCCTGTTCTCTTCGCTGAATACCCACCTCTGTGTTTCCAGATTTTTCTGTTTTGGATTTTGACATTTTTGTGCATTTTAGACTCCTGACGTCCTGAGTCCTGACGAAGGGTCTCGGCCCGAAACGTCGACAGTGCTTCTCCTTATAGATGCTGCCTGGCCTGCTGTGTTCCACCAGCATTTTGTGTGTGTTATACACTGTAGAAAGTTTCACTGCAGTGTTTCACTCAAAGTATGTTAAAATTTCTCATCACTACCTGAATTACCTCTTCTGAACAAATATCTACTGTATGTTAATGAAACTCACTGTTCTAAAAGTCTGGCCTGCTTGTGGAATTCTTTAGCTATAACACCATTGTCCAGTTAATATCTTGTTGATCTGAAGCATTAACTCCTTCTCTCTCTTTCATCTTGGTTTTGCAACATATCAGCACCTGCCTGAGATGTGACTTTGATCCACACTAATTTACCTGCCTGAGCAACAAGTCAATAGTAGATGCCATTTCATTGGCTCTTTGCTCAACACTAGAACTCCTGTACAATGAGGCTGTACACATCAAGATGCTCTTTATTGACTACAGCTCGGCATTCAATAGTATCGTCCCCTCCAAACCAATCAATAAGTTGCAAGATCTAGGCTTCAATGCCTCCTTGTGCAATTGGAGCCTCAATTTCCTCCCTTGCAGAGCCCAGTCAGTTCGGATTGGCAATGCCATCTCTTCCACGGTCTCCGTCAGCAAAGGTGCACCACCAGGCTCTGTGCTTAACCCCCTGCTCTACTCGCATTACAGTTATGCAGAGCTCCAATGCCATATTTAAGTTTGCTGACAACAGCACTGTCGGTGGCTGAATCAAAGATGGTGATGATTCATCACATAGGAGGGAGATTGAAAATCTGCCTGAGTAGTGCCACAACAACATCTCACTCAATATCAGCAAGATCAAGAAGCTGGTTATTGACGACAGGAGGAGGAAACTGGAAGACCATGAGTTCTCATCGGAAGTTCAAAGATGGAGAAGAACAGCAACTTTAAATTCTTTGGTTTTATCATGTTAGAGGATTTGTCCTGGGTCAAGCATATTGCCAAACTTCTATAGAAGTGTGATGGAGAGAATACTGACTGGTTGGATCATGGCCTGTTACGGAAACAGCAATGTCTTTGAATGGAAAATCCTACAAAATGTAGTTGATACAGCTTTACATGGAGAACTGTAGCAGCAAAGCAGCATCCACGATCAAGGATCCCCATCATCTTCTCACTGCCGCCATCACGAAAGAGGCACAGGATTCTCAGGACCCACACCATCAGTTTCAGGAACAGTTATTACCCCTCAACCATTAGGCTCTTGAACCAGAGGGGGCAAATTCACTCAACTTTACTCACCCCAACACTGAACTGTTCCTATAACCTATGGACTGACTTTCAAGGATTCTTCATCTCACTTTCTTGACATTTATTGCTTACTTATTTATGTATGTATTTATTTATTTATTTATTTATTTATTATTCTTCACTTTGCACCGTCTTATATGTTTGATAATAAAAATGTACTTTGTACTCGGATGCTGTCCAACTTGTTGAGTATCTCCAGCATTTTCTGCCTTTACTTCACATTTCCAGTATCTTTTAGCTCTTGTGTACTATTAGCATGTTTTATGTACTGACTGGATGGTGAAGACTCGTGCTACTGAATCTACCAGCAGAGGTTTGTTTACTTTGGTTAAATTGCTTCAGTTGAATTTCCCACACTGCTTCATAATTAAGAAATACAATCTTAACGTGTTGCAAACAGCCCGCTGAGCAACCATATCCAGGTGAACCAGTGAGTGCACTTAAAATGTTGACAATAATTGAATAATAATATCTGCTAATTATCTGGTTTAAACTTAATTGATGGTGATGAGGTTTTACACATAGTTAATCCAGTATGCTGGTTCTGTTTCGCTCTAAGCAGTTAAAATCTTAACCACAGGTAAGGTGACATCATTTAATACATGCACATTTTTCTCTCTGTACAGCACTGGCTACATTTCAAATGGCAATGTATTGTGCAGGAAGGAAGGAAGGAGAAAAACTGAGGTCTGGAGATGTGGCTATACAGATGTTAAAGTGTGGGATTGAAGGTAGAAAGTCCCATGCAATAGTGAACAGGCTTCAAGCAATCAGAAAGACCATAAGACCATAAGATATAGAAGCATAACTAGGCTAGTTGGCCCTTCGAGTCTACTGCACGATTTCATCATGTTTGACCCATTCTCCCTCTAATCCCAAATCTCCTGCCTTCGCCCCTTATCCTTTCACGCCCCGACTAATCAAAGAGAAACATTGAGTAGAAAAGCAAGGACCTATAATTGCAGTTGTACAAGTCCCAAGTTGGGATATATTTGGAATATTTTATTGCCCATCTAAATGCACAGTTGAAATTCCAAATGACACACAGGGAGCTAAGTAATGAACGTAATGTAATGAACGTAGCTATTCTTGACCTCCCTGACATTTTTGTCTCCATCAGTTCGGAGTGATCACTGAACACTCTCCACAAATCTGGCTGCCTGGAGAAATTTATCTTCATCTTAGACGTGCTTCATGATGGCGTTAGTCATGATCCTAACTAGCAGTCCACAATAGAGCAAATCACAGTGAGGACCGTATCAAGTAAAGCTACCGTTGCCCTGACATTTCTGTCACTCATTCTCAGTGCAATGTTGCACCTCACCTTTAACAAGCTTCCAGCTGATCTACAGAACTGTTGGGAGCCTGTAGTATCTAGAGCACTGTAGAATCCAATCTCAGTAGTTGGGGTGAAGGAAACTAATGGCACTTGTGCTTGTGCATGATCAGGTCATTGAAAGATGTTGGAAAATGGACCTTATTCAGCAATAACACAGAGACAGCACAGTGATGTAGCTGGAAAAGCTGCTTTCCCCAGTTTCAGTGACCTGGGTCCAGTCCTAAACTTTAGTGCTGTCCGCGTGCAGAGTGCATATTCTCTCCACAACTGTGTACTCCAGTTTTCTCCCACATCCCAAGGTAGTTTAATTGGCCTTTGTAAAATATCCCCTATTGTGCAGATAAGTGGTAGAATTCAGAGTTGAATAAAATGGGATTAGCATAGAGTCAATACTAATGGGAGATGGATGATCAGCACTGATTTAATAATTATTTCAATGCAACTTAATCTATGATGCTAAATGCAAGAGAAAGGTCCTCTACTAACCTGTGTCTAACATTGTCCAATGACAATTAAAGCTGGGTGAGTTAGTACCGTGGGAATATCAAGGTGAAGGAAATCTGCACTAATTCCTCATATCTGGGGAGTTACTTCTCAGTAACTGCAGGTTGATTAAATACAACACCCCAGCAGTGTGCCAGCACAGCCGTTGGTCAAATGAGACAAGATGCCTCTGAGTACCAAGAGCTCAAACCTGGCACCAAACTCATTGTCCGATGAATTAAGGTTATCACTGTCCTTGTGTTTGCTTCGGAGTCCTGGAGTACCTACAGTAGGCACACAAGGCCACTAGAGTTTTCACAAGCTCTTCAATCCACCTTGAAGGACAAGTGAATTAATGTCAGTGACCTCTCCCAGGTCAACACTCATACAAGTAAGGCCTCATGACCTCGGAGCTCTGTTGTGGAAGATTATTCCCTGATTTAGGGAAGAAAAGATTCAAGGATTCAGGTCCTTCTCAAGCTGCAGCAGTTCTCCATTCCCAAGAACTGACTGTAACCTGAAATGAGTTCTCATGTGATGGATAATCACTGTTCAGGGCTGGGTGGGGTGGGGGGGAGCTTTTTGACAATCTCAGCTTTCTAATACAACGGTTGACACTTCTGGAGATCAAAGTGTTGTTTTGATTAAGTTAAGCTTCCAACCAATATTCTTTGTTTACCTTGTCGTAAATGGGAACCTATTTTCAGTTCTTAATGTAAATCGCAGGCAATAATCTGCCTGCAGATTATTTATTGTTTGGGAACTCTGTCCGCAGAAGCTTTTAGAACATCTGTGTGAAAAGGCACATGTGTGAAGTCACTCAAGTGGCAATAAAAAAAAGACCAGCATAAATGTAAAAAAAACAGTCAGACATATTAAAGAACAAGAAGAATGAAAAATAAGACAGGGCAAACTCTGCCTTTCATTTCTGCAATGGACGACTTGATCATCTGCAGAAAAGGACAGCGTTGCAAGCAAAGAGCACTCTCTATGGAGCATAGACTGTTGGTCCACAGCACAGGGTGACTGTTCAAGAGATGCAGCGTAAGACAACGTGGTTATGTTAATTGGTTTGTATCAAACCAAACAACACTGCCTGTTATTTAGTTCGGGGAAGCTTGCAGACCAGACTGATGCTATCATTTAACACATCAAGTAACTAATTTATTAATAGTTGGAAGATATACGCACTCAGAGAGTCAGCATTCACAGAACTTTTTTTGTGTGTTTGGGAACTCTGTCCACAGAAGCTTTTAGAACATCTGTGTGAAAAGGTATCTGAAAAAAAATCACATGTGTGAAGTCACCCAAGTGGCAATAAAAAAAAGACCAGCATAAATGTAAAAAAAACAGTCAGACATATTAAAGAACAAGAAGAATGAAAAATAAGACAGGGCAAACTCTGCCTTTCATTTCTGCAATAGACAACTTGATCATCTACAATTTATGTTTTTTTAGCCTATAGAAATTCTTCTTGTGCTTTGGAAATCCTTTTGTGCTTAGAAATCATTTGTGTAACCCCTTGGGTCGCCTCAGGCTCGCTCAGCTCGTTCTCGTCTAGGGGGAGCAGCCTTCGGCCCCGCCAAACTGGGTAATCAGCTGGTGTGGATGCTATGTGATGTCCCCGCCTCGCCCAAAAACAGACAGTACACCATATGCGATTAAATGAGTACAATTTATAAAGGTTACTATAACTAAGTGATTAATAATGATACAGTATATATGAAGAGAAAATTAAAGAAAAGGCGCCAAACTTATCAAAGTCCAAACCACTTCGTGCACAGCCGTTGGAGCTCAATTACTGAAGTCTTCTGGCCACCATTCGCTCCCCTCCGAACTCCTCGACTCGCAGCTCAGGACCCTCCGAACTCCTCGACTCTCCAAACAGCTCAGGACCCTCCGAGTGGTCAACCAAGCACATCTAGCTTCATCCCCCCCCTCCTCGGAGAATCTCCCGGCCTCGGACCCCCCTTTGGGGTCCGATCCTCGCCCAGCTTAGAGCATTGCGTCCTCTCTCTCGACCCCCTCGCGCCGATCTGCCCAAAAGCCTGTCAACAAAAGCTTACAGACTCAGAAGAAAGAACATTAATCCCCATTTGGTTTACAAAGGAATACCATTCTCGTTATCAGTAAATTAGCATTCCTGCTAGTTAACAAAAAGAAGAAACCCTCTTTACATTTGTAAATTGGAAATCTTTTACAAGATATAACACTTGTGTGAGTTTTAAATTTTTTAAAGATCATTTTTCTAATTTTAAAATGTATCACTGAAAATAAATGAACTATGTTTAAACTACTTTGTTACCTGGAAATGTCTCCTCCTTGATAGGGAGGTGGAGGGGGTGGAGGATCCACTAGTCAAACAGTGGATATTGGCAACTGTGTAGGATAAACAGGGAAGTGACCTAGCCTTTGAAGAATAGGTGGCTACCGAATAAGCTCAGTTTAGTGAGAGTAGCTACCTTCCTCGGATAGGGCTTAAGATCTTCATTTGAGTTTGGAACTTTGTGCTCAGCAAGCTCAACACCAAAGGAATAAATAGCCTGAAGAAGCATTTTTGATCTTGTTTTGCCAATCTTAATAATCAAGCTGATAACTAATATAACCCAGTGCCTTACATCTGAGGCTAATAACAATATTCTTCTGAAAAATTTTACTGAAGAATTTGAAAAAAGGACATTAACATATTAACTAGAATGTATTCTCCTTGGGTTCAACGTGGTGAACTTCCAACTAGTATCAAGAAGAGTGGCCTGCAGCCCCACAGCAGTTGGCAAACCCATCCACTGGTTTCCCAAACACTTGTGTGTATTTATAATCCATTCATAAACTGGAGAGTAACTGTATTCTTAAAATTGCAGCGTTTCCAACAGTCCCTTAGAAACCTTAGCCCATAGCTACTCAAAGTGGAGGAGGACCATTCAGGTTGGTAGTGAGAACCTCAACTCCACATGTCCACAAGTACAATGTAAGCAAATAAAGCCTCACAGAGCCTCACAAACAATCAGCCCATCTCTCAGGTCCTATACTATTCTCATCAGTCACCTCAGAACTCATAGAGCAGGACTGGAAGCAGGTCATCCTTGATCCTGATGGACTGCCTTAGAAGAAGGAGAGGACAAATTTGTGGAGACACAAATCTGTAGAAATGACAGATGCTAAACCTGGAGCAACAAGTAGTCTATTGGAGGAACAGCAGGTCGAGCAGCATATGTGGGGAGAAAGAAATCAATGACGTTTTGGGCGCATCAGGTCTCAATAGAGTTAATTTTGATTATTTTCTTAACAGTACAGTGATGATACATAAATATCAGGAATTAAATACTGGTTAAAGCTTAAATAACCTGGAGATTTTGTCACAGTTAAAGAGCATCAAAAGTATGCAAGGCTTTGAGAAACCAATCACTGTGAAATCGTTTCCACTGTCCTGTGCATCAGTAACAGTTCACCCAGACTCAGGATTATCATTAGAACGTAGAACATGGAACAGTACAGCACAGGGACAAGTCCCTCAGCCCATACTCTCTGTCCTGACCAGAATGACCTAAACTAATCCCATCTGTCTGCACATGATCTTTATCTCCTCATTGCCTGCCTGTCCACGTGTTTGCCTAAATGCCTCAAAAATGTTGCTGTTCTTGACTTCAGCTGGGAGCACCTCTGAGACAGAACTATTATATCCTATGGGGGAAAAAAA
This sequence comes from Hypanus sabinus, assembly GCF_030144855.1. Classification (NCBI taxonomy): domain Eukaryota; kingdom Metazoa; phylum Chordata; class Chondrichthyes; order Myliobatiformes; family Dasyatidae; genus Hypanus; species Hypanus sabinus. Next base: position 125,359,134 of record NC_082712.1, read on the forward strand.
ACTTGCTTCATAAATCTCCTTTAAACTTCCCCCTTCTCACATTAAATCTAAGCCCGCTTTTATTTGACATTTTCACCCTTGGAGAATAAAGCTCTGACTATCTACTATATAATGCCCCTCATAATTTTGTACACCTCGAATAGGTTGCTCTTTAGCCTGCAATGCTCTGGAGAAAACATACCGGCTGTCTACTATTTCTAAGCCTTTCATATTCTTACAAATCTTCTGTCAGGTCTTTCCTCGGCCTCTACTACACCAGAAGAGAGAAAAAACAACTCATCTCTTCCTTGCACTGTAGCACATGCCTTCAAATCCTGGCAGCATCCTGGTAAACCTCTTCTGCACCCACTTCAAAGCCTCAACGCCCTTCCCATTATGTGGTGACCAGAAATGCACACAACGAATGTGAAGGAGCTGAGAAGAGCTGTTTTCATCCAAAGCATTTTTCAAACGCCGAATCCATTACCATGTGTGCACTTAACGTGGAAAGTTTTAGCTCAGTTGCAAGGCACTTAGATGATTTGAAATGAATGAATTATGAAGGCATACAGTACAGTGAATAGGATTATCCTCTGTGTGCTTGTTTGAGGAGATGGCATTCTGGTCCCCTGTGTTGTAATTTTGTGATTGATGAGATACTTTGTGGGGAAAAAGGTTCAAGAAGGAATTCACAATAGTCACTCAGCATGAATGAATGAATTGGGGAGGGGGGGAGGTGGTGTTTAAATTAGAGTTGCAGGAGGATAGGAACCAGACCGCCAGAACAGATTGTAGTGTGGTTGTGGAGAAAGATGTTGTTACGCCTACATACAAGGTCAGGAATCAAAAGGTTCAGCGTGGTGACACTAACGTTCTGAGCTGCGTATACTTCAGTGCAAGGCATACTGTTGGAAAGGCAGATGAGCTTAGGACATTGATCAGCACGTGGAACTATGACATTGTAGTCATTAGTGAGACCTGGTTGCAGGCTAGCAGGACTGGCAAATGTTCTGGAGTTCTGTTATTTTAGACACAATATAGTGGGAGCAATTAAAGGGGGAAGGGTGGCATATTACTAGTCTGGGAATATGTCATATCGATGCTCAGCAGGACAGACTGGAGAATGCAGCTAGTGAGGCTTTATAGGTAGAACTGAGAAATAAGAAAGGTAAGTTGTTCCTCTTGTCACCTTGTGTCACAACGGGTGGCAACCTTGTTGTTTCTTTAGCATCTTTTTCCTTGTTTTTTTTTAATAAGGCTCAGTGGCTAGCTTGACTCTCAATCCAGCACCAACAGAAAGCGTGCAAGAAGCTGGCGAGACTCAAACCCAGGAACACTTGCCACAATGTCCAGTGCAGATGCCACTCCGTGATAGTAAGTGATTTTAACTTCCCACATATTGAATGAGACTCCCGTTCTGTAGAACGGCTGAACGGGAAAGATTTTGTCAAATGCGTTCCGGAAAGTTTCCTCGATCAGCACACAGAAGTCCCAACTAGAGAGAGTGTGATACTAGATCTTCTGTCAGGGAATGAGACAGGGCAGGTGACAGATGTTTGTGCAGCAGAACACTTTGCATCTAGTGATCACAATGCCGTTATTTTCAAGGTAATTATGGAAAAGGATAGACATAGTTCTCAGGTTGAGAATCCAAATTGTAGAAACATCAATTTCGATGGCATCAGAAAGGATCAGGCAAATGTGACGGGGATAGGTTGTTTTCTGGCAAAGGTGCACTTGGTAAGTGAGAGGCATTCAAAAGTGAAATTTTGAGAGTACAGAAATGATATATTCTTGTCAGAATAAAAGATAAGGACAATAGGCTCACGGAATCTTGTTTTTAGAGAAATATTGATGCCTTTTTTAAGGAAAAGAAGGAAGTTCATAGCAGATATAGGTAGGCAGGAACAAATGAGGTACTTGAGGAGTATGAGAAATGCAAGAGAACACTTAAGGAAGAAATCAGGATGGCTAAAAGAAGATATGAGGTTTCTCCTGCAGACGAGGTGAGGGAGAATCCTAAGGGCTTTTACTAATACGTATATTAAGAACAAAAGGATTGCAAGGCACAAAACTGGTCCACTGGAAGATCAGAGTGGTATTCTACGTGTGGAGCTGGAAGAAATGGGGGAGGTGTTAAAATGGATTTTTTGCATCTGTATTTACTTGGGAGGTGGACACAAAGTCTATAGACATGAAGCAATGCAGCTGTGAGATCATGGACCCTATCCATATTATAGAGAAAGAGGTGTTTGTTGTCTTGGGGCAATTTAGGGTTGGTAAATCCCTTGGTCCTGACAAGGTGTTCCCTCAGACCCCATGGGAGGCTAGTCCAGGAATTGCAGGGGCCCTAGCAGAGATACTTAAAATATCTTTAGCCATGGGTGAAGTGTCAGATGATTGGAGGAGAGCTAATCTTGTTCCACTGTTTAGGATAGGGTCTAAGAATAAGCCAGGAAATCATAGGTTGGTAAGCCTGATATCGACAGTGGTAAAGTTATTGGAAGGTATTCTAAGGGACGGGATATATAAGTATCTGGATAGACAGGGACTGATTCGTTAGTCAGCTTTGTGCGTGGTAAGTCGTGCCTAATAATTTTTTTCAAGGAAGTTACCAGGAAAGTTGATGAAGGCAAGGCAGTGGATTTTGCCTACAAGGATTTTAGCAAGGCCTTTGACAAGGACCTGCAAGGGAGGCTGGTCAAGAAGGTTTAGTCACTCGGCTTTCTAGATGAGGTAGTAAATTGGATTAGGCATTGGCTTTGAGGAAGAAGCTAGAGAGTGGTAGTAGATGGTTGCCTCTCTGACTGGAGGCCTGTGACTACTGGTCTGCCACAGGGATCGGTAGTTGTCTGCCATCTGTATTAACAAATTGTAACTCTAAAAGTATATTCCACATTTTGTCATTGTTTTTCCCTTGTAATACCTCAATGATCTGATGTGATGAAATGATCTGTATGGATGGTAAACAAAACAGTTTTCAGTGTACCAGTACCTATAACAATAAATCAAACTAGCATTTAATCAAGTATAGATTTAATTTCCCTATGGGAGACGATTAATCAGGAACTCAGCCATGTAACTGCAATGGAAACCAGGACAGGTCAGTGGCAGGGCATCCTGCAACAAGGGGCTTTACTCATGATCCCCCAAACTATCCTACCAAATGAGGCACAAGCCTGCAGCAGAGTTGTGTAGCTCCATCAATGTATGAAACAAAGCCACGGCCTTGACCAGCATCCTATCCACCAATCAAACATTCATAGAATAGACTTGGAGGCTAAGGGTTAGATTGATAGACAGGTATATAGCCAGCCACATGGGGAATATAACAAGGGAGAAGAGAGGCCATGAAGGAATCTGAAAGGATGGATGAGGATTTAACATTGGGCCTGTGCTAGGCCAGATGATAAAGTAACATTATAGAGTGATGGAGCGATAGGTTAACTGAACCTTGAGAGTTAGGACACGGGCAGCCCAAATGTAGTAGATGAGAGGCTGTACAGAATTATAAAAACAAAAGGAGTCGTTGACTTGTGCTTCCTCGCAGATATGTGTAACTTGATCAGAATAAGATGAATTTGGTCTTTCATGAACTTTGCTGCAATTCCATCAGTTTGCATTCAAAATCACGCAGGTTTTATCTGAAGTCTAGCAGTTCTGACATGTTGTATATTTTCCAGCCTAAGTGATATGTGGTTCAATCTGTTTTTTAACCTAGCTTTACATCTTCCAGTCATTGCCAAATTTGATCTATCTTATTTACCTCTGGATATTCTTTGTCTTCCACAAACCCTCTTCTGAGTCCCTTGGCGTTTCTTAACAGTGTCCTCATGACACAAAAGAAGTATAAATTGTATTGTTTCCTGACCAGGGAACCTGGAAACAAACTAGTGAAAACAATAAAGAAATGCAGGAATATCCAGGTCACAGAAACAATTTGCAACATTGCTGTGGGACTGTTAAATAGAAGACAGCTTTCAATAAAGCCAGTGGTACACTACATAAATGTGTATGATGGATACTTAAGCCAGCCAATACTGGCTCAAAACGCTTAGTAGATTAGGAGGCAACTGTGGAAAGAGGAGCAGTTGCTTTTTCAAGTTGAGGACCCTTCACCAGAGCTGAGAAAGTCAGAGGATAGGTTAGCTTTAAGTTGTAGAGGAGGGTGGAGAGGAACTGTTGGGGCATGAGAAATAGTCTTGACAGGGTGAGATTGAGGTTAATGTGGGGGTAGACTGTAGCATCATCTGGTTGAGGAGTTAATAGAAGGAGAGTAAATGAACAAAACCTATGAAATGTTGGAAGATAGAACATAGTATAGCCCCTGACAGGCCATTTGGCCCATGATCTTGACGCTAAAGTATACTAAATGTCCCTACCCTATGTATCATCCATATCCTTCTATTCTCTTCATATTGATGTGTTTGCCTAAAAGCCTCCTGTATGACCACCAGACTGGCTGCATCCACTGCTCTAACCTATCCTAGACTCCTACGACTCACTGCATAAAAACGCTTGCCTCTCATATCGCACTTAAACTTCCTCCTTCTAACCTCAAAAGCATGTCCTCTGACGCTTGTCCTTTTAGCCTGGGGAAAAGATTCAAACTGTCTGATTGGAGAATGAAAACACAAACAAACAGATCTGAAAGGTGTTTAACTCTGTTTCTCCCTCCCCAGAGGCTGCCTGATGTGCTGAGAGTTTCTGACATTTTCGGACTTTCAGTGTCTGCAGCTTCTTGGTCTTCACAAGCGAACTGGTGCAGTTTCCTTTGCATGATCCGCTGGATGGGGATCTTTGACTAAGTTACAGAGGAATGATACCTGCCGTGCTTAGCTGGGAATGTTACCAGCTCCTTAACAGATGATAAATATTTTGTGTCACCAAAGTCAGTGGTCTAGCTTTGGAGATTTCACAGCTTTGTACTGCCAGGACAATCTAGTGTTTGCACTGAGAGGTGAACCTGTTCACTTGAATGGAGGTAACAGGACTAGCGCAAAAACCAGTAAAAGAGAATGGAAGCTCCATCTTTTACAGTAGTTTTGAATTTTGTTCAGTACTTTATTGTGTAACTTATCTTTTTAAAAAAACAGTATCGCTAAGTTTTACATCTTCTATCAGTTTATGACATTTTTAATATGTGGTGTCTGTGAATTGAAAAACAAAGGGTTGAATTGTGCAAGATCAGTCAGTGCCTCAGAGTGGCCTCTCACGGGATCCCCACAGACACTGTGTAGCTTCCAACATCTGGTCAACTGCACATTTGCAGTTCTTCTGCAAGTCGTAACATTCCTACATGATCAGTTTAAAAGTAATTAACACAAAAATGGCAACTAAAAAAATACATTCATTTAAAAATGCATTCACTCCCATAAATTAATACAAATATCAATGTTACCTTGTGAAATTAAGGAAATGAATCACGTAGAGAAGGTCAGTGACTTCATTCAAATGAATAGTGCTGTGCTGAGGCTGGAGTATTGAGTTACAGAGACATCAAAGTTCAAAGTTCAAAGTAAATTATCAAAGTACATATATGTCACCATATGCTACCCTGAGATTCATTTTCTTGTGGGTATTCAGTGTAAATGCAAAGAGAAAAATAAAATCAATGAAAACAAATTCAGACAAAAAAAAAAACAATGTGTAAATACAAGAAGAGTAAAAAATATATAATAAATATATCGGCAATAAATACTGAGAACATAAGTTGTATAGTACTTAATAGTGAGTCCATAGATTGTGGAACCAGTTCAGTGTTGGGATAGTGAAGTTGAGTGTAGTTATCCCCTCAGGTTCAAGAGCCCGTTGGTTCAGGGGTAAATAACTATTCCTGAACCTGGTGGTGTAGGTCCTGAGGCTCCTGTACCTTCCCAATGGCAACAGCAAGAAAAGAGCATGGCCTGGATGGTGGGCCTCCTTGATGATGGACGCTGCTTCTTTGCGGCTGCATCTTTGTAGATGTGCTCAGTGGTGGAAGTGTTTACCCGTGATGGACAGGACTGTATCCACTACTTTTGTAGGCTATTCCATTCAAGAGCATTGATGTTTCCATACTAGGCTGTGACATCCAAGACGAATCAGGTCCTTTGTCCAACCAAGCCCATACCAACCATCCAAGACACATGTTAATCTTACAACACTCCCATTCTGTTCCTCCTGCTGCTGCATCCACACACTGCAGATCTGACTGTTCCACAATATTCTGGAGTTACTTGCACTCTACCAATCTGCACGTCTTTGAGGTGTGGAAGAAACTGGAGCTCCTGTGGTTGAAAGTGGTAGAAAGAATGTGCAAACTGCACAAAGACAGCACTGAAGGGCCAGCAAAAAGCTGAATCCACCTCCTTTGCTCAGCGCAGTCTAACACCAGTTCTGGACTGGAGCAGATGCAACTGGACTGGACCATAGTGCCCAGTTCTCAAGTACAGAATATCTTGGTGCCTGCCACATCTTCTCTACAGAACCAGTGAGACATCAGTGAACTTACATTCTGTGGTCCTGCTAATGAAGGCAAAATCCCCAAATACCTTTATCATGCTGATATGTTCAGTCCTTGGACTTTTATAGCAAAATTCCTGTGTTCCTAAGTACTCCCTAGGGCTCTATCATACCCTCATTAGTCTTCCTAATATGCATCATCTTACCACTATTATAAATTCTGTTTGCCCTTGTTTGCCCATCTTACTAGATGATCAATATTACCCAGTAGCATAGGAATGTCATCTGGACTGTCAAAGATTCCTCTGAGGTTAAGTGGCCCACCACTTCATATGCTAGATGATATTGTCTGCTGATAGATATGCATGTGTGAAAATTAGCCTGGAACAAAGTCTGACTTTTGGCTGGTACTAGGTTGTCTTCTGTGTGATTTTAAACATGATCACAGAACATTTAGGATGAAGATAAGAGTTCCAGATCTTCTTTGAACAAATTAACATGAACATTTTAAAGCTCAAGCTTGTTCTTCCTCACATAATTCATCACAAACAGTTACGTGAGGGAGGGAGATTGTCTCCCCAAACTAGCATTAACAGCTTCACTCCTGCTGACAGGCTTTCAACCCTTTCCTTTCCTCTGTCTCAGAACGATATGTTCCACCAGCCCTGGAATATTTCCTTTACTAATCATTGAGATTAAACGGATGATGAAGAGATGTGAAGCACCACACTGCTCCCCTGCTTGCCTTCTTTATCTTATCTGCAGGGAACGTCAGTGGTTGTTCTCACAAAGACTCAGCTGGTAAACGGTAAAGCCAGCTTTATTATATGAATTAACTGAAGAAATCTGTATCCAACCTGGAAGCAAGATGTACACAAGGTTTGAAGCTTCCAGATTTGTGTCCTGGCCCTCCCTGAGATAGCCAATCATGTGATCATTCTCCCTTGGTACCTCTGTTTCCCTCAGCTTCATTTTTTTTAAGCCTCAGCTAATGGTGCTCTTTGTATCTGATCATGAAATTGATTGACAATCAACAATGTCGGGACTAATTCTGTGAGGATGATAATGAGATGCTACCGTCATCTCTTATGTGTCTGAAAAGCAATGGAGCACCAGTGCTTGTATTCTAAAAAACCTCGCTGTTGCAGGGGAGACATGATGAACGGTTACCAACTTACTTGCTGGGGTAAGAGGATAGGAGATACAAAGAAAAGCTGAATAGAACTTGGTGTCTTCTCCAGGAATATATTGGTCAAGAGGATTGAGGCAAAGATGAACCTCGAAAGCGAAAAGCACTAACCAAAACCTGTGAATTAATGAATAATCCACAAAAGTGATGATGATCTAAAAGTGGCCCAGATGTAAAACCAACTAGTTGTGCAAGCTTTGTGCAAGTTCTTACAACATAAGGGAAAATAATTATTTTCTTTAGTTTAAAAAAATCCTGATTTTGTGAATCAACATCATTTATACTTTTGCAAATCCCTAGCAGGTTTCTGACAGCAACTGAAACTCCAGGCTGTGACCTTTACATATTCCAAGTTCTATCCTCACCCAGAATTCCAATCATGCAATGCCTATGTTGTGTATGAAAATTTAGTGCTCATCAATGAATGGATTGGAGAATGGAACTTTCCATTTCAGGCAACGAGTGTTGGCACTCATTCCGAGGCCAGGTGTTGCATTCTATGAAAGGCTCTCTCTACTTTGCTCTGATCTTCCCAAGAAAAATCCCAATACCATGCCAGCAGGGCACACTGCCACTTCCCACACATACGACTCGGGCTCAGATCATGATTGGCAACTTAAGGCCAGACAAGGGCCAGCTTTGTCCAGCAAACTCACGCCGGCTGTTTCTGCCTTGGGACCATCCCACTGCAATTCATGTATGACCCCAACAATTCCCAAATGATGACACTCTCAGCCCATTGAGCTGACTTTGCACCTGACAAATATGAAAAATACACTGCCTTCTCTTCCTGCAGATCTTTCCTAATTAAATCTCCGCTATATACCATCCGAGCTAGCCATCTATTATACCATGCAAAATAAATTGTTTCAGTAGGGAAGAATGGGAGAGGGATGGGAGGTAGAGTCAGAGGTCCCTGGGCTATACTTGTTTTTCTCAAGCTTTGGGAGATGATGTCACAATGAAATCTCTGTCTGTCTGCTTTGAGCTTAAACAGCTGTTCCTGCGCCAGATGATGTTCCAGTGGCTGATAGAGTCAGCTGAACAGGCCTAATCACACACAAACACTCACAATCGTAGCATAGCAGTAAAGATCATTACCAGCCATGTGGTGTATCCCCTTGTGAAGATCATGGTAAACAGCATGAAGATCATTGTTTGATCATTCCTTTTAATAACTTGAAATAAGTAATCCATACACCGGTAACGTATGGAAAAAAGTAAAGCATTTGTCTGGAAAGCTTTCTTTTATTCAAATAGATTGGGGAAAAAAATTCTTGCACTACCTGTTACACTTCACAGAGTAAAAGAGAACTGGAATTATAAAAAAAAAGATATATTATTAATAAATATTATAACTGACTCTGAACTCCTGGCCCAGGGTCCGATTGGTTCTTCTACATGTCAAAGAATGTGGCTCCTGTAATAGAGTCGCAAATTCGTGTCACACAGAAAAAGGCCTTTCAGCCCAACTGGTCCAAGATTCCCATCTAAGCTTTTGTCCGCATTTGGCCCAAATCTCTCTAAACCTTTCCTATTTATGTACTTTCCAAGTAGCTTTTAAAGGTTCTTAAGATACCTGCCTCAACCACTTCCTCTAGCAATTCATTCCAATACCGACCACCCTCTGGGTGGAAAAACCTTCCTACCAAATCCCTTTTAAATTTCTCCTTAATGTTTCTGGCCTATGACCCTTTATTCAGAACTGTGAGAGAGGGAAGCAAGTCACCAAACAACTAGAAACTAACTGGTTTCTCTCTCTCCCAGTTCTGAGGATACCTAAAAGATTAACTGCTCTTCTTTCCACAGATGGTTCATTACCTGCTGAGTGTTTTGAGCATTTTTTGTTCTTATGACAGTCTTTTGTTCCCCTTCACAGCACTTTGACACAAAAACCTAACTGGAATTTTCTTCTATATGCGTGCTACTCATTTAACAATCAACATTATGTATCAGTGATGTCAGTATAACATTCTGAGCAGACTCCTCTCACGGGGTGTCCTTCACTCATCCTCCTCGTGGGAGTCTTACACTGCACACATGCTTGCCAGCTTTATCCTTGGTGAAAACATTGCCTTCTATTTATAAACTTCTCCAAGCATCAGTGGGTTTCGTGAGCCTCTGCTGCTGGTACAATTTAGAGGAGTTTCCCACCACTGTTTTGGGTAACCGCTGGAGTTGACAGCAGAATCTACAATGAGGTCGGGGTGAGCATCTCATTCAATCTTCTAAATAAGCTAGGTAGTTTAGAAGGTGAATGAGTTCATAAGGTGTAATGACATCCATGGCATTTAGTTCCCATTGCTCACTACCTGAGGATTTGTATTTGTAGACACTCCACATCAGTCCCAAGGGCTCTCTCTCTGCCTTCTCCACTTCATGAAAGTAGCTGTCAGAGGACTATGACATCTGCTGCAGAGCTACCTGTGAACAATATCTGAATCATCTCATAGTAAACAAAGTCACCCCCAACATGAGCATTTCACGTCATTGCATGCTTTCAGACCACAGGAGACACCTATTACATCAGTTTACCTCTATATCTCTGTATCACAAGAGCAGTAACTGCTATGATCCCAGAGCGATGATTGTGGCAACTTTCCCCCAGGGAAACTCTAGGGAAAAGAGGCAAAAAATTCCAGGTAGAATGCACAGATTTCATTGGCTGCCAGACTATTCCCTAGAGAAGAACTTTAAGTGGCATACAAATGAGCCTCAGGGCCTTTCATAGAAACTCCAAAGCCAAAATGACCAGAATTATCCGACCAATCTACACGGTCACTTCTGGTTTCCAGTTACTGGTTATTGGAAATTATTGCACCACTTGTATCTGACTTCAGGAACAGGAAATCCAAAATTAGCACCATGGCAGGATGAGACATATGTTTAGGATCACAACAAGGAGGTGACTCAATAGCAATCCTTTTTTCAATTATTGGGTCTGTTTAAAAGGTGTGGAGGGAAACAGAATTCATGATAGAAACTGAAGCTCCTCTCTCAGTCAAAAACAAGGCTATTTCTACAGAACAAACCTTGTATGTGAGAGGTAGATACATGTAAAACAGCTGTATAAACTCACCAGCTACAGCAATGCAGGAGTCAGCAGGATAGTTACCTTTACATCCACGGTCTGCCTGGGAACATTTGCCATGAAGTACAGCTTCCAAAATTATCATTTTGCACCTCGGTGCCTGTTAGTCTATAATCAATCTTGATGTTAGTGAAGGATTTGAAGTTGACTGCATAGCATTAAGGCTACAGGGCTACCTCCACTGTCTCCACACATTCTGATTGCACTGGGAAGCTCTCTCTACCCTTCGTGTAGATACTTCAGTGTCTTCATTTCCTCTGCAGCTCTCATCTCTTCCTTCAAGGAAAGAGTGCAATGTAACTCCAGCCCTGAGTGGAGTTAAAGTGCTTAAAATGGCACTTCCCAGATGATATAGCAATGCTTATTCAAACTTTGGCTTTGGTGATTGAACCTTCAAGAACTGAGGAATTCTTTGGGCTTCATCTCCTTTCAGGTGTTAACCAGTAATTGGAAAACAGAAGTGATCGTGTTGATTGAGCTGACAATCTTTATCTCTGTAGTGTCTTCAGGAGACATGCAAGAAGAAGGGCAGCAGAGAAATACAGAATACAAAAAGAGATAAATTAAATTATTGTTTTCCAGCACTATTTCCCTTCCTCAATACTTCTCGTTGGTGAAAACCATAAACGGTAATAAAGATATTATGACCAAAGTAAACATTTTTCTCTAATTGGCTTCATTAATTGCAATGTGGCGAATATAGTTAAAAAAAGAGTATCTCAAACTAACTTAGGATATTTTTGTAATAATTGGTTTGTTGTAAGATGGATGGTTCGTGGGCAGGGAAGTGGGTGCAAAGAGGTGGGTGAAAGTCATTCAACTGAAATACAACCATCCTGTGACTTCTGTTCAAGTATGTGGTTGCAAGTGACAGTATCCTGAAGGGATTTATTAGCCTTTTGCATATTAGTGAGTAAGTCTGAAAGTTTTCAAAATAGTTAATCAATGCAAACTACTGTGGCAGTTAAAAGAGAGGACAATCATTAAGAGAGAAATGAAATTTCATCAAAGCTTAACATACAACCTGTAACTTGTTTATTATGGGTCACCATATGCAAAGAGCTAGTTTAGCTTTATTATTGTAAAAAGCAATTTAATTTTCCTTGTTTTCTCTTTTAATGTTTAATAAATGTTTGACAGCTGACAAGTGTTTATTTCCCAAGGCACCTTCCAACATAAGGCCAGCACTTGGGATAGAGTAAAACATGGAATCAGAGATACAATTAAAAAGCTCAAAAACATGGCAATATGATTTTAAAGTAAAATCCTCCATGTTATTCCAAATGGCAGATTATGAAGAAGGTAGTTATGCTGTAGAAATAATTTCAGATGAGTATTCATTTTATAGTTTATATTTCATTCTTTCTTCAGAGTGGAAAGGATGAGAAATGAGGCAGTGTTTCAGGAGGTGTATTGTGACCTCTTAAATCATTGCACAGTTATGAATCATATATTTGGCAGTAGTCTATATTGGGCTGACTTTGACTGCCAGACAACTGTGTCTCAAACTCACAATAATGCATAAAGCTTGGCTCAGCTTCACAAATACTCATTTGTTTCTCGTAAGGAACCAACTTATTGTCATAATGACAAAGCAATAAACACATAACACAAGATCTTTAATATTTTTACAATTATTTTTTATGTAGATTGATGGCTAGGAACCTATTTGCAAAATCATGTTCAGACTTCAGTGCAATTCATTATTAAAAATTGGAAATGGATGAGAAAAGTTAATCTGTGATGGCTTAACCATCCTGGAAGATTCAGAACATTTATAACACCAGCAGCTCCCCCTCCCTCTACATCACCGTCACCCATCATAGCATCTAACACAAATCCTTACTCTTCATGATTAACAAAAACCTAAAAGTCATATGTTTAATTTTATTTACTAATATCTCAAGACTTTGTTGCTGTTCAGGAGGGGATAAGTAGATTCTGTGGGGCAGAACTATCAGAATCACATTTAGTATCACCAGTATATGGTGTCAAATTTGTGGTCTTTGTGGCAGCAGTACAATGTAATACATAATAATATGCAGCGATAAAACTGTGAGGTAATGTTCCTGGGTTCAATGTCCATTCGGAAATCAGACATCAGTGGGGAAGACACTGTTCCTGAATTGTTGAGTGTGTTTTCAGGCTTATGTACCTCCTTCCTGATGGCAACAATGAGAAGAGGGCATATCCTTAATGATGGATGCTGCCTTTTTGAGGCACTGCTCTTTGAAGATGCCCTGGATACAACAGAGGCCAATGTCCCTGATGGTACTGACTATGTTTAGAACCCTCTGCAGCTTACTTCGATCCTGTGCAGAGGCCTACCCACCTCCATACCAGACGGTGAAGCGGACAGTTAGAATTCTCTCTGTAGTACATCTGTAGCAGGATAAGAGATCAACCATTTAGGAATAAGAGGATAAGAAAGATCTTTAGAAGTCTCTTACTCAATCCTGAATAAAAAGTCATGAGTGTATTCTGCCCTTGGACCTTTGCAGCTTTAGATTATCAGTGAATATTAGGATTGGATGGGGAGGCCAGAGATAAGCCAGACACTGAGATGATTGAATACCAGGGGAGACTTGAAAGCCAGTTGGCCTAGTCCTGCTTCTATTTTTCATGTTCTTATTGAGATCAAGTTATGTTCAAATGACCTTTCTGAAAATGATTGCGAATGGTTTCAAGCTGCAGGTTTTAAACCTTTGCAAATTATTATTTGATTGAAGAGGGTCAAATTGTGGAATTCACAGTTAATACAATTTGAGATTGGTTTCTACTGCATGGTCTGGTTTTCTCCCATCTGATGGCTGGTTGGGTAAACTGGCTGCTCAAAATTAACCATAATGCCGGAAAATTCGGGTGGGGATTCAGTTGCCAGACTGCAAGATAGAGAAATTGGATTAGTGTAGATAGATTCTTAACGGTTGACATAGACATGATGGGAAGCTATATCACTGCGCCACCCCAAACGTCTGCTCATGTGCTAAGCATGTGTCATGTTTAATCTAATGGATCACTGAGACATCACAATTTGTGCACAACAAACAGAAATGTATTTCCTAAAAGAAGCAGAGCAGCCCTCACTTCTGCATGAACTCAAGTGATGAACCTTACCCTGTGCCTTTGTTAGTTGCAGTTTGGGTCTGGTACAGGAGACAAAGGTGGATTCAAATCTGCGGTGATAGATCAAGTTACCGTTCATTATCTACTAGGGAGTGGAAGTCTCAATGTATATAGCATCTCATCATATATATCCTTACAACAGAGAAGAAGGACATTTGGTCCATCAAGTCCATGACAACTTCCTAAGCACTTCTATCAAATCCTTCCAGTTACCTAGTTCTCATATGCCCCTCACCCCTTTCCACCTCAGTTTTTCTATAACCCTCCTTAACTAAGGACAATTTAGAGTAACCAATTAACCTACCAGCTTGAATGTTTTGAGATCTGCAAGGAAACAGAAGCACTTGAGCGATACCCACGTAGTGAAAAGGAGAATGTGCAAACTATGCACTGATTCACTTGATAAGCTCAAGAATTCCAGCTATGATGTGACTTTGCCCAATGGTTTTGTTTTAATCCCCCAAAATGTACAAGAGAACAAAACGATCATAGGTTAGTTTGAAAGTATGGTTTATTCATAATAATACATACATACAGGAAATACAATCAGTATACATCTTTATCTACATTCACTATATGATATGCCATCAGTAATATTGAGGTGAGGCACTGCCTCTGCTATCATCAAAAATCCCCAATGCCCAGGCCTGAAGGCTTCTGTGCAGCCCAAGCGTGTTGCTATGCTGGGATCCGGGTCCTAGAGTGAGGCACTACCCGGTGCTTGGACGATTTAGACGCCAGTCCAGTTAGACTGGAAGCACCGAGGCTGTAAAATACCCTGGCGGCTGTCAGCCCTGCGAGTTTCACGTAGTTTTTGGACCACTAGTATGCTGGACTGAGAATTAGTGTTGGGCCTACTCCGGCTGCTCCAGAGAACAGATTTAAGAACTCAATCTGGTTCCAAATGCTGTCATTTGTTCCTATTGTTCGCACGAGGTGTGTGTGTTTTATTCTTCCCTCATGTCCAGTGCAGTGGTTATGGCCTTTCTTTTTTAAATCGGATTCTTCGGGTTTCTTGCTTTGCGGCTGTCTGTAAGCAAGTACATCCAAGGTGTATAATTTATACATACTTAGATAATAAATGTACTTTCATCTTGAATCTTGAACCTACACCACCAGGTTCAAGAACAACAATTTCTCTTCAACCATGCAGTTCTTGAACCAACTAGCACAATCCTAATCACTACCTTCGTTTAGGAACACTGCCAATTTTGACAACTTTGCTCTACAATGTAATTTATTTTGTTCTCATTATATTCTTTTTACATGGTTTTGTATAACTTATGTTTCTTTCTGGTGAAAGTTGTGCCTCTGATATTATGTGCCTGTGATACTGTTGGAATTAAGTTTCTCTGTGTGTTTCATGTACCTGTGCATGTGTGTACTTACGCACACAACACTAAACACAACTTTGACTTTTCTTCCAAAATATCCATAGCATTCATGTCTCCTCCTTAGACAATATACATATAAAGTTTTAAAGATGCTATTTCACGGTGCCCAGTTGCAGCAGAACTGGAGGTGATGGTCCTTACCTACAAATCTTTGCAGCAGTGTATCAGTGTGTAGTCTGACCCCTCAGCTACGCACCCCTGCACCTTTTTTATATCAGTCAGTATCCATGACTAAACAGCTACATGCCTGCACAAAATCCACGCACCAGCAACAAAGCGGCAAAGGACAAACACAATGTTTTTTCAACGTGTGCTTTTGAAGTGAGGGTGAATTTCTAGGTCATCTCCTTAAGGTCAGATACCAAGGGAAAGGAGGAAGGCAATTTTATTGATTGGCCTCTAGACAAGACAACACATGGAGAAGTTAGAGCCCTCCCTCCAAGCTGTGGGCGCTAGGTCACGTTACATATATAAATGGAATTTTCTATGCTTGAGAAACATCCCTTGTTTGCTAGCTTAAAGCAGCTTAATGGAGCTGGTCTTACCAAAGATTTCAGGCAACCTTCAAAAGTTTGGAAAAGAAATAGATCATTAAGAACATCTATTTTTAAGCTGCATTTATTTAAGGTGCATTCGAAACATAGCATGTAGAACAGTACAACACAGGAGCAGGCCCATTGGTCTACAGTGTCAGGCTGAACTATTTGTACTAGTAACTACATGCCTAACTAACTGACACTTTTTGCGATACATAACATCCATATTCCTCTATTTCTCACATACCCATGCCTTTTAAACCTTTTGCACACCTCTATCGTATTTGGCTCCACCACCATCTCTGGCAGAGCATTCCAAAACACTTGCCCTTTGGAACCGACCCCCTCAACTCTAATGCATGATCTGTCATATTAGAAAGAAGTACAGTTGACGTTTCGGGCCAAGACGTCGACTGTACTTCTTCCTATAGGTGCTGCCTGGCCTGCTGGTTTCCACCAGCATTTTGTGTGTGTTGCTTGAATTTCCAGCATCTGCAGATTTCCTCGTGTTTCTGTCATATTAGAATTTTTTCAAGCCTGGGCTGAAGGTACCTTCAGTCTCCTCTGTCTATGCCTCTCATAATCTTATAAATTTCCATCAAATCTCCCCTTAGACGCCATCACTCCCGAAAAAACAAATCAAGTTAGTCTAACCTCCCAGTCTGCGAACACAAATTTGGTATCAGCAATATTTAGAGACTTAATAGGTAAGAAATTTATAGAAGTGATTTAACTCAGGTTGGATCATGAGAGCCATAATTTCTGGTTGAAGCCATACCCAATTCTTTGCATGAATCTTGTTCGTGTCTCTGAAATTCCTCTGGTGTCAGGCACGCATGTAACGATGTCATGAATTGCAAAATGGCTGTTTCCTTGCTTGCTGATAGAAGTTTGTGTTTGATTTTGCATCCTGTGGCCAACCTTGAACAGTCACAACAGAGATGGAATCTGACTGAGCTACTTTGGTAGGTTTATGTCTATTTAAACTAACAGTGTGCTGATACTGGGAGGATGGTCCATCGCCCGCTCAAGACCACAGCGACTACCTTCTACAGTATCTAGTGGTAAGAGGCTTATTCAGTGGCTGCCTCTGTAGTGACAATACTGCCAGCAGCTTCTTACTGGAGCCTTCAATCTGGCAATGACTGTCAAGGTAGGCAGGTAGGAGTAATGTGCTCATTTACAAAGTACTTACTCCTATGTGGTCCTCAGAAATATTATCTCCTATCTAGACTTCACTAATCAGCAATATGTTCACTGCTTCAGGCTTTCCTCACCCTTGAGATATTTGACATTCATATGGGAGACTTTTGACCACGTCATCGTGCTTAGAGTGCACTCCCCGTGGTGGTTAATACAAAGACTTCACTACAAGTGGCCGATGTGGAACTCTGCTACATCTCCCAGTCTGCAGCTCGTTGCAGCTTCAGAGACCTCAGCCAGGCCCTGCGGCACTGTAATTGAGATGATTTCATCTACTGGGCTCAGGAGAGCATCAGGTGGCAGTTTTGGGCCATGGGATTTGCCTGCACTCTGCTGGCTTCTCACGAGCACAGATCGTTACTGAGAGTGCTCACTCATCTCGAAGGGTTCCCATCAATAACCCTTTTCCTCAACAGGAGGGATTTCTAGTCCGTCAGTGTCCAGTTGTGTGTGGATCATCGGGAGAATTTTCTATTGGCCAGCCTTACGCTTCCAAGAAATATGGATGGCCTTCATTCTCATGGCACCTAAACATCCAGAACCTTATTGTGACCACCACTGCTCAGAGTGGTGCAATGTTCCCTCTAATTTGCAAAAATCTAGTGCTGTGCAATTTTTTGCCCAGTGACAACAACATGTCCACACTGAATTTTATATATAGAGGTATTCATTTTAACAGCTAGCAAAACACTGTTAATAAGGACTTTGATCTCCTCTGGGTTTGATCATTTTCACTCTCATTCATCGACACTTCCACAAAATATACATGGCAGGTAATGAGGGATTTTCTGGCTGGAG
This sequence comes from Hypanus sabinus, assembly GCF_030144855.1. Lineage (NCBI taxonomy): Eukaryota > Metazoa > Chordata > Chondrichthyes > Myliobatiformes > Dasyatidae > Hypanus > Hypanus sabinus. The sequence continues at coordinate 125,376,894 of NC_082712.1, forward strand.
CTTTTGCACACCATCCGTATTTGATTCACTTGCTAAATGACTCTTTAAAAAGTCAAGTTTCCAAATATCACTCCACTTTTTCCCACTTGCAAATTCTCCAGCAACTTTTGCATTGTGACAATACATGCAGGTAACACCAGTTACTGAATTGAACATAAATATTTCTTGTAGCTGCATGTTCCTGACCTAATGAGCTTTCAGTGTAGCAGTTTCTACTGTCTCATTAAGCCATTCCACTTTAAATGATTTGCAATTCATCCCCTTTTCTTCTTTGGAATTCAACATGGTGAATCTATAATTTCTTCAATAAAAACAGTATAAGTAAGCCAGTTCTAAAATCTGCAGACAAATCATCACAAACTCCACATTGTCAACACTGTCCATATCAGAAACCGGAAAAGGAAACGTGATTGTGTATGATCATGAAATATAATTAACATGCCAATGAGGTAAATGGTGACAATCTTTTGTGTGCAGTTTAAATTTTTTTGTGCACTAGTGGCAAAAGATCTGTGTGTACGCATAGGGGCACACCTTAGAGAGAGCACTGGAGGGAAGGTTTCCAAGGAAGAGGGTGTACTCTCTGTATCTCGGAAACCAGCATCAGAGTCAGCTATATTACTCTGACATTTGTCATGAAATCTGTTGTTTTGTGGCAGAAGTGCAGTGCAAGACATAAAAGAAGTTAGGAAAATAGGATCGAAATAAAATAAGCCACAATTTAATGGCAGTGCACACCTGTTGGACCAGATGGCCTAATTCTACTCCTATATCTTAAGGTCTTATGATCTAAAGGAGAATCAGTGGCAATCTCAATACTACTTACTAGAGCAAATCACCTTACCACTTTGCAAATTGCTTCAAGCAGTGAATTTCAGTGGTAAAATCCGGATGCAATGAGGTAAAATGAACTTCCTGCTCATTCCCATTCTCTCCCATCCTCTTCCAAACTCTCTGTGAAAAGGAAACAAAATGGATCTGCAGCTTGTCTTCTCTGTATTTGGGAAACTCTACCTGGTGGACTGGGACAATCCTGTTTGTTCACATGAGACATCATATTTGATATTGTGTATTAAATCTAAACAACTCAGCTCTTGAGATTGGCTGAGGAAAATATTTATGGTGCCAATAGAGACTCTGATTTTGTCTTCGAAACGACAAGACCTAGTGGGAATTTCATTATATTTGTTGTCCTCAGGTTTCTGTCAAGGACTATTATGCTTCTGTATCTTCAGATATTTTCTTTCCTGTTAAGGTCTATTGTTGCCTCTTCTGGTCTTAAATAACTATCTCATGCAAAGACCTACAGAGAAGCTAACATGAGCTGTCCTTGACCAGTTCACATTGGTGAACAATGATTTCTTAACAAAATGCTTCCCATAAACAAAAGCTGCTTCCTGTGTAGCTGTAACAGAAAGACCTGACATCAGATAGTTGTAACACAATAAATGTACTTGTGTTAAACAAGAGTGTAATCGGCAAAATTACTATTTACATGATTATCTATAAGATTATATATAATAAGCAGACAGAATAAGTATGTTAAACTTGTTGATATGAAGGCGATAGTGCTCTGTGACATTTTTCCATGACCCCCTTAGGTAATGGAATGAACAGCCAGGATATTAATCTGACATTACAATCTTTACTACGCGACCCTGAGCAGTCGCATTCCAAAGATGACATTCCTGTTGAACCAGCAGCATTAAAACCTTCTTATTCGTTGCCTAATCAATGATCTGTGTCCATCAGCATTACCTAAATCACATACACAACATGTTCATTGCCTGACGTGTCATTTTATTTTTCCTTGTTCTTGCGATGTATTTATTCTGTAAAGTTCATTTCATGTGGCTGTATCCCTGACAGGAAGATATGCTCAGGGGGCTTTCAGATCAAAGGGCAAGGAAAGAATTTGTTTTCCTAGAGCCCTCTCATTGTACCTTCCAGTACTTCTGCGGTGCGACTTACTTTTCCATGCAATCTTTTGTTGCATTGCATGTAGGAAATGTAGTATCAAACCCTCACAACTTCAGCAAACTCCAGTGTTCTTTACAGACAGTGGACTGATTAAGGAAGAGCAGAGACTGTTGTACAGCAGATAACTGGAGCAGTGCAAGGTCCCACAAACAGTCGTCAGATAATTACCCGTGATTTGCTTTAGATGTTTACTCAAAGATAAGTATTGTCCGAATCTCAGATTGTCATCTACTTTGAAATGATATTTGAAGATCTTTTGCATTCACCAGAGAGAAAATATTGAATCTCAGTCTAATCTCTCATCCTCATGTTATCACTTATGACTCTACACACTTATTCTTGACTGCATTGCAGAATTAGGCTGGAATTTGTGATCACTTCTCAAGAAGGCACGCCAGCAGCTCTACTTCATTATGAGCTTGAGGAGATCTGGTACAGTGTGCCGCTAAAGACTCTTGCAAATTTTTATAGCTATCTGGTGGAGAGCGTTCTGCTTGGTATAGAGGCTGGTATAGAGGCTCCAATGAACAGGACCGCAAATGTTTTCAGGCCCACCGTCAACGAGATCCTAAAGGTCCTCCCCATCCAGCATATGGTTTCTTTGTATTACCTCCATCAGGAACCTGAGGACCCACACTCAATGTTTGAAGTACAGCTTATTGCTCTCCACTGTCAGATTTTTGAGTGGTTCATGAACCCACGTAAACTTCCTCATTATTCATTTTTTTTACATGTATTACTTACTTTTGTAACTTATATTAATTTTATGTCTTACACTGTACTGCAGCCACAAAACAATAAATTACATGACATAAATCAATGATAATAGCCTGATTCTGAATATTTGACTGATGAAAAGACATTATTCAATGACTGAAAGATTTTCCTGAAGGTATACTCACCAAATAACACAGTTAAAGAAGATCATATGTGATACTTTTATTATGTCATCTCAGATTACTTTCAAACCAAGGCAGGGTAGACACAAAGCAACTTGACTCATTCAACTGCTTTGATAACTTAACTTCAATACAATTTGAAACAACTGAATTTTTAGTTCATCCTTGGGTCAAAAATTTGTGAGCTAAAATAGTCCCCTTTTACTCATTTTCCTACTTGAAAAAACTTGTCAATCTTTGATTCACAAATGAAGAGGCCACCAAGAATATTGGCAAGTTATTGAAATGTACTAATCCTATTGGTTGAGACAGGTTTATTTTTCTGTGGCAAAGGTCACATTCCTGAAATAAGTACAACTGACACAGGTCAAGAGTTACTTCACTATCTGAATACTGACACGTTGAACTGACTGTATTAACTGGGAGGATGGAGGCCCTAGGCTCACTTAAGCAGACAAACACACTTTGCACCTTAATCAGTTCCCTGCTTTCTTATCTACATGCTGTGAGTGTAATTCCAAATATTCATAAGCATTCCTAATGTTATAAGCACAAGAGATTCTGCAGATGCTAAGAATGCAAAGCAACTCGTACAGAATGCTGGAGGCGCTCAGCAGGCCCGGTAGCTTCTAAGGAAATGAATAAACAGTTAATGTTTCAGGCTGAGATCCTTCTTCGTGATCGGAAAGGGAGGGGTAACATCCCAGAATAGGAAGTTGGGGGGGAGGAGATGGAGGATAGCTGGAAGTGATAGGTAGAGCTAGAAGGTGGATAGGAAAGGTAAAGGGCAGAAGGAATCCGGTAGGAGAGGAGAGTTTACCATGGATGAAATGGAAGGAAGAGAGGATCCAGGGGAAGTAATAGGCAGTTGAGATGAAGTAAGGGGCCAGAGTGGGGAATAGAAGAAGAGGGGAGAGTGAGGGAAAAAATGTTACCAGATGGAGAAATTGATATTCATGTCTTTAGGTTACAGGCTACCCAGATGGAATATAAGGTGTTGCTCCTCAACCCTGAGAGTGGCCTCATCATGTTACAACAGGAGACCATGGAGTGACATGTCAGAACAGGAATGGGAATGGCAATGAGAATGTTGGGCTACCGGGAAGTGATGCTTTTGGCGGATGAAGCAGAGGTGCACGATGAAGAGGTGCCCCAATTTTCAATGGGTCTTACCAACGTAGAGGAAGCTGCATTGGGAGCATCAGATATAATAGACCCAGTTAGATTCGCAGGTGAAGTGTTGGAAGCATTATCTGGGGTCCTGAATGAGGTAGGGAGGGAATGTATGGGCAGGTGTAGCACTTCAGCACCTTGTCAGAATAACAACCCGGATGGAGGTTAGTGGGAAGGGATGAATAGACAATGGAATGATGAAGGGAGTGATCCCTGCAGAAAGCAGAGAGTTGGGGGGGGGGGGATGAATGAGGTAAAGATATGCTTGTGGGTAGGATTCCTTCAGAGTTGGTGGAAGTTGCGGAGAATGATGTATTGGATATGGGGTGTTATGGGGTGGTAGGCAAGGACAAGACAAACTCTACCACTGTTAGGGGTGAGGGCGGATATCCAGGAAATGCAGGAGATGTTGGTGAGGGCAGCATCAGTGCTAAAGAGAAACCTGGTTCTTTGAAGAAGGAGGACATCTTTGATGTTCTGGAAAGGAAAGCTGTATCTTGGGAACAGATGTGGTGGAGATGAAGGAACTGAGAAAAGGGAATAGCATTCTTACAGGAGAGAAGGTGAGAAGAGATATAGTCGAGATAACCATGGGAGTCAGTAGGTTTATAAAAGATATTGGTCAACAGTTTGTCTCCAGAGATGTAGATAGAGAGATCGAGAAAGGTCGGGGGGAGTTATAAAAAATGAACCAAGAATGGAACGGGTGGAAATTGGAGGCAAAGTTGGTGAAATTGATGAGCTCAGCAGGGGTAAGTTCATCAATGTAGTTGAGGAAGAGTTGGGAAGCATTACCGGGGGAAGCTTGGAACATGGACTGTCCTACATAATATAAATATATTTGTTGCAAGTTTATTAATGGTTTAACATGAGTAATGAAGAAAGCTCTAAATCAAACAATTGTGGAGTTGCAGGAAAAGTGTTTTCCTTCTCTGCCTCCAGATTCTAAACAGCAACAGTTTGGACTAGGAACCCTCCTTTGGTTGGCTCAAACTTCAATGGCAAAGTATCAATCACCTGTTGTATCCCCCTCCTTGATGTTTGACTCCAAAGGCTAATCAAATGCATTTGCTATCTCAGCTGTCATGTATTCCATTCCCAACACGCTGCTGATTCAATGGACATCAAAAAGAAAATTCACTCTGGTTAATGATTCATCCGGTTGGATGGTACATACTGAGCATAGTTTATCAGTTCCTGGCAGCAGATATGGCACATTCCAAATACATGAGCACATCACTTTTAGCAATGTAGGATCACTGTAAAATAAGGGCAGCAACTTCATGACAGATGATTGCATCGCAAAGACCCCAGAAATATTAGATACCCTGTGAAAGTAAGTGCAGATTCTTCAAATGTTTCTAATTATTTTTTCTAGCAGAGTATTAAAGTAACATTATATCAGATCTCACCTTAGGCATAAACACCTCAGTGGTATTAGTGACACCTAAAAGCAAAAGACAACAGAATTTAAAATGAGAAGTGGACTTGCAATGCAAAGCAAACCTTCAAAGCAATGGAAAGAAGTATCATATATATAATATATTTTAAGGCTTTCTGTTGTGATTTTCTTTTGTGGTTAAACAAGGTCAAATATATTGCTTTTTATCAACAAAAGGCTGTCAATTTAAATTTATGTTTTGTTCTAGAGTCTGATGTCATAGAACTGAAAATACATTAAGAAGTGGTGCAAACATTAACGTTTTGGATTGATATTCCTTGCAGTCATTTAAAACTGTAGTAATGCCAATTTAATCTTATAGAACATAAAACACAACAGCCAAGTTCAGGCCCTTCGGCACACAATGTTGTATCAAACTTTTTAATCTATTCTGATATCAATCTACTCTTCCTGCTACATACAATTGCCCTTCATTTTTCCATCAACCATATGCCCATCTAAGAGTTTCTTAAATGCCCCTATTGTATCTACCTTTACCACCACCCTGGCAGGGTGTAGAATGCACACCATCCTCTGTAAAAATAATTTACCTTTGACACCCCCCTATACCTCCTCCTCAAAATTATGCCAACACATTTTAGCCATTTCTTCCCTGGGACAAAGTCTCTAACTATCCACTTGATCTATGCATCTTATCATCTTGTACACCTCTCTTAAAGCACCTCTCATCCTCCTTCACTTCTGAGAGAAAAGCCTCAATCTATCCACATAAAACACAATTTCTAATTCAGGCAGCATCCTAGTAAATCTCCCCTATACTCCATATAAAACCTTTTCTGCTTGCCTTAAAAGGGAGAATAAAGCTCCAGCTATGAGGATATCTGCAGCATCCGGTGACCCTGTAATCACTGACCTCTGATCTCTGTCTCAGGGGCCGGCATCAGTCTGCCCTTCGAGAGATTGAATCCTTGACTTCCTAATCAGAAGACCACAAGCTGTGTAGATTGGAGATAACATCTCTACCTCGCTGATAATCAGCACTGGCGCACCTCAGGGATGTGTACTTAGCCCACAGCTCTACTCTCTCTACACAATGACTGTGAGGCCAGGCACAGCTCAAATGCTTGTTATAAATTTGCTGCTGATACAACCGTAGTTGGCAGAACCTCAGATGGTGACGAGAGGGTGTACAGGAATGAGATGTACCATCTAGTTGAGTGATGTCACAGCAACAACCTTGCACTCAATGTCAGTAAGACCAATGAACTGACTATGGACACCTACACCAGTCCTCATTAAGGGATCAGAAGTGGAAAGTGTGAGCAATTTCAAGTTCCTGGGTGTCAACATCTCTATGGACCTAACCTGGACCCAACATATTGCTGCAGCCATAAAGAAGGCAAGACAACAGCTATAATTCATTAGGAGTTTGAGGAGATTTGGTATGCTACAAAAACCACTCACAAACTTGTATAGATGTACAATGGAGAGCATTCTAACTGGCTGCATTACTGTCTTTTCAAGACAAGTAAAGTCAGGTTTAGTGTCATTTAACTATATACATTTATATATAATGTATATAACCATATCATGTATATAGAAATGAGATGGCGTTTCTTCAAACCAGAGTGTAAAACACAGTAGTGCACATAACACATGATAACTTATGAAGGTAAGGATAAAATTTACAGCTGAATCACACATAAATAACAAACTAAAGTGTATTAATATTAAATATTGTAAGGTACAGAACAGATTAACCACTGCGAATATGATGTGACAGGGAGTTCAGAAGCCTAGTAGCTTGGGGTGGAGGAGGGTGCAGCGGCTACTGTACAATATCGAAATAACCTCAGAAAGTGATAAAATTAATCAGCTTCATCATGGGCACTAGTCACCATAGTATCCAGGGCTTCGTCAAGGAGTGAAGCCTCAAAAAGGCGGCATTCATCATTAAAGACCCCCATCACCCAGGATATGCCTTCTTCTCATTGCGACCATCAGAAGAGAAGTACAAGAGCCTGAAGGAACACGCTCAACAATTTAGGAACAGCTCCTTCTCCTTTGTCATTCAATTTCTTAATGGACATTGACCCAATGAACACAATCTCTCTACTTTTTAATTTCCATCTTTTTTGCACTATGTACTTAATTGAACTATTTAATATATATTAAACTTACTGTAATTCAGTTTTCTTTCTCTCTATTAATATGTACTGATGCTGTAAAGTTAACAAATTTCATAGCATATTCCGGTGATATTAAACCTGATTCTGATAAAGCTTCCATATCCTTCCAATCACGAGGTGATCAAAACTGAACACACTATTCCAAGTGTGGTTTAACCAGAGATACAACATTACTTTGCAGCTCTTGACCTCAATCCCCCGACTAATGAAAGCCAACACACCATAAGCCTCCATTGGCCTTTTTAACAACCCTATCAGCTTGTGGGGTAACTTTGAAGAATCTATTGACTACTCTAACTTCCGTTAGTGCCCTTCCTCCCTTTCTTACCCCATCCCTGATTTATTTATTTCCCCCTCCCCTTTTTGTTCTGTCTCTGCCCATCACTCTGCCTGTTCTCCATCTCCCTCTGTTTCTCCTCTCCCCCTTTCTTTCTCCCGTCCCATGATCCTTTCCCTTCTCTAGCTCTGTATCCCTTTTGCCAATCACCTTTCCAACTCTTAGCTTCACTCCACCCCCTCTGGTCTTCTCCTATCATTTCACATTTCCCCCTCCCCCTCCTACTTTCAAATCTCTTACTATCTTTTCTTTCAGTTAGTCCTGATGAAGGGTCTTGGCCCGAAACGTCGACAGTGCTTCTCCCTATAGATGCTGCCTGGCCTGCTGTGTTCCACCAGCTTTTTGTGTGTGTTGCTTGAATTTCCAGCATCTGCAGATTTCCTCATGTTTCCTGTTTGCCTGTTCTGGTGAATATTTTGTGGTAAAAATCTCTGATTCTTTTTAAATATTATGGAGCACTAAAGTACTTATTTCCAAATTCTACCAGCATTCCTGCCTCAGTCAACACATTAAGTAATAAATTAACTTGTTATTCAACTCTCTGATGTTCCTCTAGCATTATAAATTCAGAATAATTACTGTGTGGAGTCAGATGAATTGTCACATAAGTACATTGTGTAAAATAATTTGTGATATCCTGTGACAGTAGACTGAATAATTTTAAAAGATGACATAAGCATTACCATTCTTGAAAGAATGCAATTAATTTGCTGTTGCTGAAAATAATATTAATGAGAGAGACTCCTACAATACACAATATAGTATTTCACATTCATTGATATGGTCAGATTTAGCAATATTGGGACTGAATTGTCTTGAGCATCCATTGTGGAAGCTGTGAAAAACTGGTACAATTTCTGCAGATTTTCCAACACAGTTGCAGTGAAAAGCTGAGGGACTCTTGTGAAGATTCAGTTTCAGTTATGTCTAATTTTGGAAATCCATGCTGAAAGGAAGACAGTGATGAAAAAAAAAATCACTTTCTTTTTACAACAGCCAATAACAAGAAGTGCTTTAGGGTTGGTGGAGGAAAGCACAGTGACGATGCACTCAGCGAAAAAATAAAATGAACAATCACACACAAAAAGTTGATAAATTGAATTCCTTTCATGCATACATGCAAAGATAATGTGGAATTCTCAGAAAGATTTTCAGAGTTAACAACAACATCTCAATAAACAGTAAGCAACTCTTTGCACTGACTGCCGAATCACTTTCAAAAAGCAGACTCAGTATTATTGATTGGAGAAGCATCAGGAAACATGGAAGAAACTCAGAATTGTCACTTTAGAAATTGTTGTTGGACAGAGGTATTCAAACAAGTAAGGAACGAAATTTGAAAATTGTTGTAGGAAAGACTGAAGAAACTGGAATGTGTGAGGGTAAGATGTGGGAACATGCACCAGTCCTCATAGAGGATTCAGAAGTGGAAAGAGTGAGCAATTTCAGGTTCCTGGGTGTCAACGCCTCTGAAGATCTATCCTGGACCCAATATATCAATGCAGCTACAAAGAAGGCACACAATGGTGCTACTTCATTTGGACCTTGAGGGCATTTGGTAAGTTTCTCAAAGACACTCAGCAAGTTTCTACAGCTATAACGTGGAAAGCATATTAACTGGCTGCATTACAGTCTGGTATGGAGAGAAGGGGAATACTGCACAGGATCAAAATAAGCTACAGGAAGTTCTTAACTTAGTTAGTTCCATCATGGGTACTAGCCTCTGCAGGACATCTTGAAGAAGCAATGCCTCAAAAAGGTGGCATCCATCATTAAGGACACCATCACACAGGGCTTGTCCTCTTCTCATTGCTACCATCATAAAGGAGGTACAGGAGCCTGAAGGCACACACTCAATGATTCAGGAATAGTTTCTTCCTCCCTGAAAACTGATTTCTGAATGAACATTGATCCCATGAACACTTCTTCACTACAGTTTTTTATTATTAGTTTTACACTACTTATTTAGAGTCTTAGAGAATTACAGTACAGAAACAGGCCCTTTGGCCCCTGTAGTCCATGATGAAAACCATATAAACCTATTCCCAATTACCTGCACCAGGACCACAGTCCTCCATATCCCTACTATCCACGTACCTATACAAACTTCTCTTAAGCATGGAAATCGAGCGTTGTGCTGGCTGCTCATTCCACACTCTTACAACCCTCTGAGTGAAGAAGATTCCTCTCATGTTCCCCTTAAACTTCTCACCTTTCACCCTTAACCCATGACATCTGGTTGCAGACCCAAGCAACCTCAGTGGAAAAAGCCTCCTTGCATTTACCTTATCTATACCCCTCATAATTTTGCATACCTCTATTAAATCTCATGTTCTAAAGAATACAGTCCTAACCTATTCAATCTTTCCTTATAACTTAGGATATAACTTCTTTATATCCTTCAGACCTTGCAATATCTATGTAAATTTTCTCTGCACTCTTTCAAACTTGTTTACACCTTTCCTGTAGGTGGGTGACCAAAACTGCACACAATACTCCAAGTTAGTCTTCAGCAATGTCTTAAACATCATCAACATAACATCCATCTTCTGTACTCAGTATACTGATCTACGAAGGCCAATGTGCCAAAAGCTTTCCTTCTTTACAACCCTGCCTACTTGTGATGCCGCTTTCAATGAACTATATTCCCAGATTCCTTTGTTATACCAAACTCCACAGTGCCCTACCATTCATTATGTAAGACCTACCCTGGCTGGACCTACCGAAGTGCAGAATCTCACACCTGTCTGCATTAAATTCCACCTGCCATTTTTCATTTTTCAACCCAATTTTTCCAGCTGATGCAGATCCCTCTGCAAACCACTGTCCATTAATCCCTCAGTCTTGATGCGCGCGCGCGCGTGTGCGTGTGCGTGTGTGTGTGTGTGTGTGTGTGTGTGTGTGTGTGTGTGTGTGTGTGTGTGTATGTGTATGTGTGTATGTGTATACACACATATAGTTGGCATCTATATATATATGTATATATGTTTGCCATATATATGGGTGATGACCATCATTATCAGAAACCTGGGCGGTAAGTATGGAGATCCTGAGATGCCCAGTCATAAAGATCCCCCTCTCGGCCTCACCAGTGTGGTCCAAAGGAAAGCTTATGAAGCAATGTGTTTGGCACCAGCTTGGCTGCAAGAGCTGCTGGAAGGATGTTCAATGATGTCCATCTGCCTTAGGGGCTCCACTCTGGCTTTGCTGTCTGGATTTACTCTCATAGCCTTCGTTTTTCCCGAGACTACCCACAAGGCAGTAGGGCTACTTATCCATAGTTGGGGATCTGGTTCACGAGCACTCAGTGTGCCCACACACCAGTGGGCCTGCGTGTTATGTGTGCAGGGACCAAACCTCTTCCCCGTCTTCTGTAGTTCAGCCTGAGTCCTCTGTAGTTCAATTTCTGTGCATTGCCAGTGAGGAGGCACTACGTGAGGCTTGCTGTTGGAGAGGCTATGTACTGGCAGGGAGAGACTTACACATTCAGCTCTCCCTTTCACAAGACTGCTAGCCAGTGGAGGAAGCTGAAAGGGAGAGTGATAAGTACTGCCCACTATATTACCACACTAGACGTATCATAACACCAGATATATATATATATATAGTGGTGAGCATTTGATCCATAATGACAGATGGGGAAGCCCTGTAACTCAACAAGTTTTTATTGTGATAGACACCAAAACAGACCGGGTCCATAACCTGGGGAGAGGACAGCTCAGTTCCAAAATGATGGGAAAGGTGACCATCACACATCCTGGTTACAGTTAGGGTAACCCACAAATACACAACCAAATAATGGTAAAACACAAGCCAAATGTAACAATAAGTGAACTGGAACTTCCCACCATAATTCAACGGAAGCATTTTAACACAGGAGCAGTAAACAGTGCTGGTCATTAGAAATGCAAGGGCGGGCTGTCTACCATGCCCCCACCCCCAGAGCATCACAATATATATAAAATAATGAGTTAATTTAACTCTTATATATATACTTACTGGAATGCACATTTTTTTCTATTATTTTGTACTGCATTTTACTGTTGCTGCAAAGACAACAAATTTCACAACACATGCTGGTGATATTAAACCTGATTCTGATTCTGAAAGCTCTAGTGAATATCCAGCAAAATGTGGATAGAAAAGATGTAATGGACTGAATGGACCACTTTTCTACTTAAAGCTTGGTTTAAATGATTTCAATCATTGAAAAGTCAGTGACCTGAAACTTTAATTCTATTTCTCATTTCACACTATTCTCTGAATATTTTGCAACATCTTTTGTCTGTGTTGACATCAAACAGAATTGTTCACATTGGGAACAGAAAGGCAGAAAGAGGCAACAGGTAAGTTTTTGAGAATTCTACACTGTAATTTACAGCCAATCAGAATAACACCATTGTCAATAAAATCTGATGTTTAATCTTTCCCTAAATTGATTTACTTTTAGTCTCCTACTGGTACAATGCTTGTGAAAAATTATTGAAATATTATTTGGCCTGTGCTCAGCAGAGAATTAACAATATTGGGATGTGCCTACCACCCTTCTCTGTTCAGTGCTCATTGAGGATAGAGAATAGTTGTTGCTCTGTATTGTTCTGAACATTTGACATTTAGTCATTCACGGTAAGTCAAGCAGAAGAGAGATCTCTCTTTTTTCGCAAGGCTGGGGAAGGACTGGGATTTTTGTTTCTAATATATATCTTCGTTTTCTTTCCCACATGATGATGGGCATCTGTCTGGCTCAAAGGACAATGGATACCAGCACTGAAGTGACCTCTCCAAGGCACAAGTTTGGGAGGAAGGTGGGGAGATCTTGGGATACCCAGTCATCATGATCCCCCTCTCATCCTCGCCAGTGTAGTCCAAAGGAAAGTGAAGTAATATGTTTGGCACCAGCTTGGCTGCAGGAGCTGCTGGGAGGTGACATCCAGCTGCCTTAGGGGTTCCTCCATAACAACTACCTCCTAGTAGCACTGACACCAGTCATCATGAAGTGCAAAGTGCTTTGAACAGCTGACAATGGCACTTTTCAAAAACTCTAATCTTGCCACATTCGACACTCACCAATATGCTTAGGGTTGTGTACTGCATGCATACTTTGATAATAATGTAGCTTTTGAACGTGGAAATTTAAAGCAGGCAATCCCCAACACCATCAGGGTGGCACAATTGGTGCCACACAGCTTAAGTAAACTGAGTTCAATCCTGATCTCTGGTGACACTGATGTGGCATTTGCACACTCTCCCTGTGGCCTGCCAGCAGTTACTTTTTGCTCCACGTCCCAGCATTTGCTGTCTCTTGTCTCTCCCTGTATTCAGATGGATTTCTTCCAAATGCTCCAGTTTCAGACAGACAGACATACTTTATTGATCCTGAGGGAAATTGGGATCCTACATCCTACAGATTTACAGTTTGGGAGGTTGATCTGGCCCCTGCAAATTGCTCCTTGTGTGCTACTGAGTGGTAGAATCTGGGAAGAGTTGAAGGAGAGTTGGGGGAAAGGAAATAGGATTAGTTTCAGATTCGAGTTATTTCTGTGTCGTATCACTATGTCTCCCTTCCAGACTAGGAGAAGAGTTATTATTAATCCAGATTAATTTGCTGCCAATCGATACAGCAACCAAGTGAGGTGAAATTGCTCAGTGTAAGAAATTTACAGTTCCTTTCTCATAGAATAGCAAAGACATGCTGTCCAATTGTGACACTTTGATAGATTACAAAAGACACAGAGGAATGAATGAGTTTGAATGGATGGTGCCTATGTTCTCGGGCATGACCAGAATTATTAACCAGAACTTCTGATCTATTAATGAACATTTAGGAAATAAGCAGCAATTTGCATCATGCAGAGCAGTAGTCAACTTCCACAAGATGACATCCTGACTTCTCAGAAGTTAAATTCGGACTGTAAATGTAGCCCCTCAGTAAAAAAGAGAGTTTGGCCCCTTTAGCTAGCTCCAGAAACCCTACCAACTTGATGCTTCTGCAGCCATATTAAACACTCAAGTTATCTCCCATCTATAGGCAGCAGGCATCTCTGAAAAGGTAAGTGCTTTTCCTTGTACCAGTTGCAGGTAATTGTCGGCTCATTCTAGCCTGAAGAAATTTGACAGGGAAATAATCTCCATGAAGACTTGAAATAAGCACTTACACAGTATTTGGCACTCCTACATCCTCATGATAGGAGAATGCAATGTACCATATAAATGTTCCACTGAAATGAGTGCGATCTCTAATGCTGGATGTTCCTGCACACATTTTAACAATGCCAATGCAAGCATGACATTCAGCTTGGTTTGCTTTTGCAAGTCAAGGTGACACATGACCAGAAGCAAGAAAAACACTTCTAAGGGAAGCAGGAATGGCAGCATCACCTGTACCATTAAGAAAAGGTTATGCCACCACTGAAGCAATTTCTAGTGGGTCCTTGGTCAGTGAACCAGAATCAGGTTTATTATCACTGGTATATGTTGTGAAATGTGTTGTTTAACAGAGGAAGTATACTGTAATAGTATATGTTGTGAAATTTGATGTTCTGTGACAGCAAGGTACAAAAATTACTATAAATTATAATATATATACTTGAAATGGTGCAAAAGAAGGACTAGCAAACAAAGGATCCGTCAGAATTCTAATGGAGGAGGGAAGGAACTCTTCCTAAATCATTGAGTGTGTGTCTTCAGATTCCTGTTCCTCCTCCCTGATGGTAGTAACAAGAAGAGGGCATGTCTCAGGTGGCCAGGGTCCTTAATGATGGATGCCACCTGTTTGAGGCACTGCATATTGAAGCTATCTCAGATGTAGATTTGGGGCTTCTGAAATGCTACCCTTGGAACTGCAAGATGGCTTGCAAGGAGTTACTGCAGACGAGCAACCTGGCCATAACCTAGAGATCCCCAGACCACAGAGGAGAATCGGTCTGCTGTCCGCAGGATGACAGTGAAAATGGTTCCACTGCAGTTATTCTGCCAGTGCCCTTGCATGGTTTATCATCCAACCAATCCAGACTAATGTCGTATCTTCCAATGTTATTAATCTTATGCAGAAGAAAAGAAAGCCTTTAATTCCGAGTAGCGTCATCAGGACGCCGTCGTGATGGCGTTTTTTAGCAGACTTTCTTATTTTTATGAGGCCGAGTTGCTAGCTTGATGCTCAACCTAGCGTAGATGGAAAGTGTGCATGGGAGGGAGCCTTTGCTCTGAAGTTCGGCACTGATGCCAGTACACCACCAGCTGGCCCTAATCTTATGTATTGTATGTATAATGTATTTATATTTATTGTGTTTTTTATCTTAGTTTGTTTTTAACATACTTTATCCAATCCATAGTAACGTTCTTTCTCATTTACACTTACATAGAAATATTAAACAATCTTGAATATTGTATCTTCCACTGAAACGCATTCCAAAGCCATTAGGATTTGCACCAGACTTTACTCAATAGATGAGAGAATGTTGATGATGAGCATTGGCTTATAATAACCAAATACAATGAACTCACTAAATTTCAAAGAAATGCAGTGAAAGATGGAAACAGAAGATGAAAGGGAGAATGCCAACACATATGCTTCTGCTGCCTGAAATCAGCTAGGTCAGGAAAAAGCAAAGTCTGGATCAAACCTGGATCCTTCAGACCTTGTACACATATTGTTTCCATGCTGGGCACAGATTTCTTCAGTGGATTTTTGGAACAGTGTTCTCCTTACTATTCTCTGCAAGAACAGCCACTGATGTTCCCCGTGGATAAAGTAAAGAAGGCAAGTGAGAGAGAAACGTGGTGCTTCACATCTCTTCATCATCTTCTAAATCTCACTGATTAACAAAGGAGATATTGCAGGGTTGGTGGAATAAATTGTCCTGAGTCAGAGGAAGGAGGTTCAGGAGCATGAAGATTCGTATGGTCAGATTTGGGAACAGCTTGTTTCCAACTGTGATAAGACTGCTGAACAGATCCTGACCCGGATCTGGGCCGTAGCTTCCAAATATCTGGACCTGACATGCACTACCTTACTTTCCCTTTTCTATTTTCTAATTATGATTTATAATTTGAATTTTTATTATATTTGCTTCGATTTGTACTTCTGGGAGCGTGAAGAGCAGAAACAAATATCACTGTGATGATTGTACGCTCTAGTATCAATTGTTTGGTGACAGTAGAGTATAAACATGGTAAAGGAAAGTACATCTACATGGTTGGAAGCTTGTCAGCAGGAGTGAAGATAGTGATGCTAACTTGGGAGACAAGTACCCCACCCCATATCCCACATGTAACTCTTTCCTCTTTGTAACGAACTGTGTGAGGAAGAACAAGCTTGTGCGTTAAAATGTTCATTTGTAGATGCAACATTGTAAAGGGACCTGGAACACTCGCCTTCATTGCAAATGTTCAAAACCATGCAGGAGGTACCTTGTACCAGACCAAAGTCAGGTGAATTTTCACATATGTACTGTATAGCTAGTAGCAGACAAAATTATCTAGCATATGAACTTCCTCTCTACTGCCTATTAAGCTGCTGGTGTTTAGGGCAATAATGAAGGCTCTGATGGTGGTTGGGGTTTGCTTCATTGTGTCAGTTGCTCGGTTTTCACTGTCGGTCGTACAAGTTCCTGGTGGAGACTCAGGAACGCCATCACACTCAGATGTCAAAGGATACTTCATTGCTGTTTCTGTAACTATTTTGTTTTATCAGTCGGGGTTGTTAGCCCCGTGCCGAACCCCCAAATCAAGAGGACCAGAGAGCCACTCTTAGTCTGGCCTCTACCCTTCCTGTCTTCATTAGCTGGAACATAAAATGTAAGAGCTGGGAGGTTATGAAACATTTTAAGGAAATATTGGTAGGCCAGATCTAGATTACAGTGCACAGTTCTCAAAGTCATGCTTTAGGAAGGTATGGTTACTCTGGAGAGAGTGCAGAGGACATTCTCGCCGAGATAAAGTATTTCTGTTACAAAGAGAAACCGAATGGGATGGCGTCAGCTTCCTTGCAGCAGGAACTTGAAAGACTTGATTATTCGACTGCAGACTGCTGCAACATTCATGAACTCAGAATCTTGGACTAGTTTTTTTCTGAGTGACTGATATCTTACATGTACCTGCTATCTTATATAAGCTATACATGCCTTGTGCTGTGTAGGAATGCTGGTACTGTGTTTTGCACCTTTGCCCCGGAGTAATGTCGTATTGTTTGGCTGTGTCCATGGGTATCTATGCATGGTTGAATAACAATTAAACTTGAACTTAAACTTGAATTAGAATCAGGTTTATTATCACTGACATATGTCGTAAAATTTGTTGTTTTGTAGGAGCAGTGCAGTACATGATATAAAAATTACTGTCAGTTACAAAAATCAATAAATTATACAAAAGGCAAATAAGCAGGTAGTGTTCATGGACTCATGGATTATTCCAAAATTGGATTGGGGTGGGGAAGAATGCATACAAAATTATGAGGGGCATGATAAGGTAAATAGTGGGGATCATTTCCCCTTAGCAGAAGTGTCTAACACTGTAAGAGAAATGTTTCAATAGGTACCTTTAATGTCAGAGAAATGTATACAATATACATCGTGAAATTCTTTTTAGCAGGAGATTAAGAAAGAATTTGAGGTGGAATTTCTTTTATCTAGAGCTGTTTGGAATCTGAAATGCACTAGCTTGAGGATGTGGTGGAAACAGAGAGTTTTATAACAATTCAGAAGCATCACAGGAGATCCATAGGAATTATCAAGTTGCAGAAGGCCATGCTGCGAGTACTAATGTAGGGGATCAATAGAGATTGGTACTAGTTGATCGTTGGTATTGACATACTGAAGTGAAGGGCTATTTTCTGTGCTGTATGATTCACTCTCTTTGAGGGAGTGACAATTTCATTTAGTAATTCAAAATATTCTTGTAGAATTTGACATTTGATGGACAGATTGGAGACAAAAGAGAGAACTCTCATTGATATTACCTCACAGCCGGTGAACCCTAAGTATTGTTCTAACCTTCTCCTTCTGAAGCAGAGCCTCAGGGTCAAGGATGACCTGCATTCAGCCTGTGCTCCAGGTTCTGACAGGGCTGATGTGGGAATGACAGCAGGCACTCGTTGGGCTGTCTGACAAAGCAGGTGGGTGATTGGTTTGTGAGGTAGACAGCTCCTTCCCCCATTCACATTGTGTTTCCCCGTTGCATGGACTTAACTTGGGCACACCAGATCCCACAAACTAGTGTAAGATGAGAATCTGTCTTTTCCCATTAAGTTTAATTGAGAGACATTTCTGGACATGATTGGAGGATTTCTCTTTCATTTGATCTCCAACATTTATGCACCTTCTGAAAGTTAACAGTTCACAGGTAAATTCTGTCCAGTGTAGAGAATGCAGAAGTACTTCAGTCTAAGGGGACAGCGGGGCATGCTGCCTAAGTTCACCAGTCCCCCAGTCTGGCCTTGTCTGCATACTGAAGGCCCTTTCTCTGGACCCTGTGGTTTGAGAACTGAATGGTGAAATCTTGTGTGGCAGCAGGGCCTCAAACAGTGAAGAAGGACAAGGTGGGAGTGCTGCCAGCACACTCCCCCAAATTATCGATAGTTACCAAGCCCCACTTCCTCTGCCTGCCTCCTCCAGATCAGTAATGGTTGGGTCACTGATGTCTCGTTGTTGGGTCTGTAGGGAAGCTGTGACAGATCCCAGGGTATTCTGGACGAGGTCTGGATGCTGCCGATGTGCTGGTTGTCCAGACCGGGTGCATCTGATCTCCTGCTCCAGCCCTGCACTGGATCCTAAATGTAATGAGCCAAGGAGCTGGATACAGTTTCTTCCTGGCCTTTCAGCTGAGGACAGCACAATGGCTGCAACTAGAGCTGTTGCCTCATAGCTCCTGTGAGCCAGATTTGAGTCTGACCACTAGTGCTAACTGTATGGCGTTTGCACGTTCTTCCCGTGACTGCATGGGTTTAGTTCAGTAGCTCTGTATTAACTCTATTTCAAGTACAAGCAGGTTGGAAGGTTAAGTGTCTCTCTCTCTCTCTCACACACACACACACACACACACACACTTGCTGCTAGTGTGTGGGTGAGTGGTAGAAGCTGAGGACACTTGGTGGGAATGTCAGCATGGTAGTGTAGTGCTTAGCACAATACTTTACACTACAGGGGACCCAGCTTCATTTCTCATTGCTGTCTCGAAGGTGTTTGTACACTCTCCTCATGACCGTATGGTTTTCCTCCAGGTGCTCCATTTTCCTCCCTCAGTCCAAAGACATACTGGTTGGTAGGTAAATAGGTCATTGTAGATTGTCCGGTGATTAGGCTAGGATTAAATCGGGGTTTGCTGGGTGGCATGCCTCAAGGGCCTATTTCACACTGTATCTCAATAAATGAATAAAAGCAAATACATTTTTAAAAATAGATTAGTGCATCGTTAGTGTAAATGGATATCTGATAGTACAATTAGTGGGTTGAAGGGCCTGGTTCAATGATGTGTGATACTATGATGCTGTGGCCAGTGAAGTCCCTTCAGAAAGTGGCCATCTTGGTTGACTCCTTGCTTTGTCCTCCTCCTCTTCCTCTTCTTTGTCTCTTTATCATTCCGTTTCCTGGTCTCAGGCTCCCGTTGGATGACCCAGGCAACAAAGCCAAGATAAGAAGGCTGCAATGATTTACCCCAGTGGTCCCCAACCTCCAGGCCGCGGACCACGGGGTGCAGCAGTAGCTGGGACGTACCCAGCACATCTTTAAGAGAAAAGCCAAAATAAAAAGGCTAATTAATTAGGTGCTGCCTGGCAAGTAAACGTCAGCCCAGATCAGAGGCGATTTCCGATTGCCTCACCTTTGATCTGGGCCGACGTTTACTTGCCAGGCAGCACCTAATTAATTACCTTGTTTATTTTGGCTTTTCTCTTAAAGATGTGCTGGGTACGTCCCGGTTACCGCTGCACCTCACGTGTTTCACAGCCCGGTATCGGTCCGTGGCCTGGAGGTTGGGGACCACTGATTTACCCAATCAGATTGTGTGAGGCAGCATGGTGATTGCTAAATGCATTTTCACTTGTTTGTGTGAGTAAACCAATGTGCAATGCTCACACGTGGGAGTCTACAACACAGACATAGCTCCGTCAGTCCATTTAGCTTGTGCTGAACTGGTCTTCTGCCTAGTCCCATCTATTTGGAACCAGATCACAGTTCTCTGTTATCCATCTACCTTTCTGAACTTCTCTTAAATGTTAGAATTGAATCTGCATCTAACTCTTAAGCTGACACCTCATTCCATCCTCATGCCACACTGCGTGTGAAGCTCCCACTCAGGTTCCCATTAAATATTTCACATCTCACCTTAAACCTATGACCAATATCTCTAGTCTCAACCAGACTAAGGGGAAAATGTCTGAGTGTATTTGCCTATCTACAGTCGTCGTCATCTGAACCCTTAGTGCCTAGGTGGCACATGGGGCCTCCACAAGGGTCTCCCATTTCTGTCGGTCTTAAGCTCTGCTGCTCACCGTTACCCAGTTCATACCTACTTCTTTCAGTTCTGCTTCCACAGATCTTCGCCACGTCATTTTGGGCCTGCCCCTACTTCACTTTCCCTGTGGGGTCCACCTTAGTGCTACTTTTGACAGCTGATTATTTGGCATTCTCATTACATGGCCCAGCCATCTCCATCGTCTTCTTTTCTCACAAACTGAGATTGATTCTATATTGCAAGATGTAAGCAAGTCTTGGTTTCTGATTTTCTCAGGCCAGAAGATCTTCTTGATACATTGTAGACATTTTGTCTGGAACGTGTCAAGTTTCTTGCAGATATCTTTTGTCATCTTCCAACATTCACTTCCATAAAATAACACGCTTAGGACGTTGCTTTTAAAAATTCTGATTTTGGTGTTAAATTTGAGTTGTGTGGATTTCCAAACTGCATTGAGGCTGCCAAAAGCTTGATTTGCTTTAGATAGTCTTGCTAATACGTCCTTACCACCACCACCATCAGTGTTGGCTTTACTCTCAATGTACATGAACTCATCTACCTCTTCCATTTGCTGATTGTTGATGTTTACTGGTTGAAGCTTGGAAGCATTCTTATTCATGACCTTTGTTTTTCTCACTTGAATGTTCATCCCAAGTTGTGATGCATATGATGTATGTCTGTCTGATATCTCCTGAATGTCACAATGACGACTCGCTAGCGGACTGATATCATCAGCAAAAACGAGGTCTTCAAGTGTTGAGGTAAGTGTCCATTGAATACCCCGTTTCTTTTCTGTGATTGCTTCCCTCATATGCCAATCCATTGCTAAAATGAAGAGCAAAGATGATAGGATACTTCCCTGTTTAAATCCTGTGCATACCCCGAACCTTTCTGTCAGTTGCTTTCCACAAATCACATTGCACTGAAAGTCGTTGTACATCATTTGGATAATGTTTACAATCTTTTGGGGAAATCTGTATTTTCTTAAAAATTTCCAGAGTGTTTCTTGGTGGATACTGTCAAATGCTTTTTCGAAGTCCACAAATAGTACATCAAAATGTACTATATGAGGGATGTACCGTAGATATACAATCTACAGTATATCTCTCATAATTTTGTATACCTCCATAAGATCTGCCCTCGTTCTCTTACACTCTAGGGAATCAATATTCAAACATTTAAAGTACATTTATTATCGAAGTGTGTATGCAGTAAACCATCCTGAGTATTGTCTTTCTACAGACAGCCATGAAAGGGAGAAACACCATCAAACTTTCTTTACAACTCAGGTATATTAGTTTGTTTTTGCTGCTCAGGGTCATGTAACAGGACAGAACAAAGAAATCATTGACACTACCAGAAGACCATGCTTTTGTCCACACTGCACAAGAGGGCCATTCCTCACTTGGACACTGAGGCAATGGCATGCTTTTCAGCAATGTAGCAGCATTAACATGAGATGGTGTCTACAATGTATGAACATTGGAACACTGCGTCAAGGAAAAATCTGTAATGTGCTTCAATCTCTTTAGCACACAGAGTTTTGAAGGTTACAAGGCATTATGTGTACATCAAGCTGGAGGATGGAAGTAATAATACACATGAAAGCCCTGGCTACAGTGACCCTGCCAGCTATTGAGAACTTGCTGGTGGCTGCAACGGGAGCAATGGCACACGGTGTCCTGCACTGAGGTTCAGGCAGAAGGAAGTGATCCATGAACACTCTGGGTGGATTTGACTCTTGCTTGGAGCCATTCTTCCAACCCGTTCCCCTTGCCAGTGGCTTCTGCAGCTCATTCTCCGATCAGGCTGCATTCTGAGGGGACTGCCAACTAATGTGCCTGCTAATGGGCCTGAGCATCACTGGATTGTGCAAGAAACCTTACAGTCAGAAACACAAGAGATTCTGTGTGTCTTAAGCATCACACACAAAATGCTGGAGGAACTCAGCAAGTCAGGAAACACGATCGGGACCCTTCATCAGTCTGAATGGAGGGCTTAGGCCTGTAATGTTCACTGTTTATTTCTCCCCATAGATGTGGTTTGATTTGCCGAGTTCCTCCAACATTTTGCGTGTGTCGAACCTGAAGTCAGGTTCTTCAGCACTTCGCATATCGCTCTCACCGGATTTCAGCAATTAAAAAAAACATGTATGAAGAACTAAACATTTACAGAACTGCAGGAACAGTCATCTTAAATCAATCAGCCGCGAGCCTGTAAGTGGTTGATAATCCCTTTAAACAGTGCTGGTGGGGGTCCTTCCTGCGGCTCAATGTGTGTTCAGCTATGCGAGGTTAAGTGAGGGTGTGAGCTGCAGTTCTGAGCTTCACTTTGGCAGCATTGATGTCAAATTAGCATTGTGCATTGATTGATGTCATGACCTACCTACCCCTTGCGCTTCCAACCTACAGGAGCGGCAGAGCCTCATCCTCTGATCTTCTACTGGGCACATCTGTGGAATAAACAGCTGAATAATAAGAGGAATGAAAGCCTAGTGCTAAAAGCAGGGCATTCATTTCTCATGGTTATCACCTATTTTCAACTTCTTTGGGAACTGAAACCGAAGATTGAAAACTAGTATGTGAGATGAGAAGATTAAAGTTGGACCTTATTATGATGTGTGTAAAGGCACAGGATGAGAATGTGCATAATCATAGCACTTTGGTTCAAATGCTTGCAAGTCAGAGTTTGGAAGACTGAGGCTGTGCAGTGTATGAACATTTTGCCCTCTCACCCCCAGGTTAAAGGCTTAAAGACAGCCAACAATGTTAATAGGAAATCATTGTCTGCCAGTGCTCTGTGGGCTGACCTTGGGTGGTCTCCCTCTCAGCTCCAAGAGAATAAGGGTTTTGCAGCATGAAGCTATGAAACGGCTCCTAAATTGTTAGGCTGATTCAGGGATTCCACCAGATTAATGAAGTGGGAAATAGGACGATAAAAGTAAAGATTAGTTAGGTGAAATTAGGGATAGCACTCAATAATTACATGAGAGAATGAAATAATGCACTTCTGACTCAAAGACTGATTAACAGTTTAAAAGAAAAGTTAAATTTATAGAGTGTCCTCTATGAAATCCCAAATTTCTTTATAGGCAATGGATATTTTTGAAATGCAATCCTTTTGTAAGCAGAAAATTTCCATACACGAATACAAATTAATAGTTGGATTTTCTATTTCAGTAGCATTGAGTGATGGTGCAAGTAATTGGGATTCAATTCCTTCCGCTGCCTCCAAGGAGCTTGTATGCTCTCCCCATGACTGTGTAGGTTTCTCTTGGGTGCTCCGCTTTCCTCTCACGTTCCAAAGGTGTAGAGGGTTGGTAATTATGGACACACTATGTTAGTGCCGGAAGCACAGTGACTCTTGCGAGCTGCCCCCATCGCATGCTCAAACTGCGTTGAACGCTGGCACAACTGACACATTTCACTGTACGTCTCAGAATCAGATTTAATATCACCAGCATATTTCTTTTTTTTTCTTTTTTTTTAATAATTTTTTATTGCATTTTTAAATGATTACAAAGTATGAAAAAACAATGTATATAACCCATACCCCCTCCCCTTAACCCCTCCCCCCTAACTGCCCCATAGAGAAAAAAAAAAGAAAGAAAGAAAGAAAGAAAGAAAGAATGCCTGGTGGTTGGAAGATCTCCACATGCTCCATGGAGTTCGTAATAATTTTAATATGTATTTTTACTAGGTGATATTGAAGGGATAAAACCGAAACTCAAACTAAATAAGTATCAGAAAGAATTTATAAAAATTGCACTGGCAGTAGCCAAAAAAGCTATTGCAGTTACTTGGAAATCGGATACACATTTAAGTATAGATTCTTGGAAGAAAGAAATCTATGGTTGTATTCCATTAGAAAAAATTACTTATAATTTAAGAGATAAATATGAAACATTTTTGAAAATTTGGAGCCCTTATTTACAAAAGACAGGATTAAATATATAGATGCTTTTAAGATGAAACAATTGGTTATTAGGGGAAAGAAATAAATATACATATCACCAGCATATTTCGTGAGATTTGTTAACTTAGTGGCAACGGTACAATGCATTACATGATAATATAGAAAAAGAAGTAAATCAATTACATAAGTATATATAAGTATATGCAATAGTTAAATTAAAAACAGTGCAAAAACAGAAATAGTCTTAAAAAATGAGGTAGTGTTCAAGGGTTCAATGTTCAATTTAGGAACTGGATGGCAGAGAGGAAGAAACCGTTCCTGAAATGCTGAGTTTTTGCCTTCAGGCTTCTGTACCTCCTTTCCGACGGAAGCAATGTTCAATGCATGTATGACAAATAAAGTTAACCTTTAATCTTTAAACAGTGGCCATGAATAATTACTCTATCCTTTCTTGAAGTAGAGATGAGGTGAGAGCATTTCTTTACAACCACATGAAGGAGTTTCGGGTTAATATTTTATCATTTCAACAACAACACAACATTATCCTTTAGTGGTTGAGTATTCAGTGATGAAGATTTGTCAATTTATGGTAAAGAGAATGGAAGAAATTTCTTTGTTTAAAGATTGATTGAAGCATGAAATGTGCTGCCATTGAGCATAATGAGTGCAAAGCCTATTTTACATTTTGAGTAAAAATTGGATAATTATTGAAGCAGATATTCAGGACTAGCAGGAGAGAGGAAATAACGAAATTAACTTTACATTGTTTATGCAAGCAAATGGCCTGAAGATGATGGAGCTAAATGGCCTTTCCCTCGTTTGAAATCTTTTATTCTACAGTGTAGAAGTTGACACCCTTTAGTGTTTAGAGCAACGTCAAAGAACTTTTAAATACTTTGTACCCAGTATAGGATACCTGCATTAGGAACATTAACCAGTTTGCAGAATATTGTTTAGCTAAATTCCATACTGCCTTGATAGTATCTAGGATCACCAAGGATGATTTCAAAGAAATCAGTAACCCATATCTGAAATGTCATGTGTACGCAAATCTGATGTTCAAAGTTCAAAATACACTTTGTTATAAAAGTATGTATACGTTATTCAACCTTGAAATTCATCTCCTAACAGGCAGCCACCAAACAAAGAAACCCAAATGACCACATTAAAAAAAAGACCATCAAACACTGAACCGCACCGGAGAAACAAAAACAAGTAAAGCAAACAATAATCACAAGCAAGTAGCATTCGTCAAAGAGAGTCCGTCCACAGACACTTAGTTCAGCTCAGAGTGGAACAGTGAGCTGAACTAGCCCGTCCTGCGCCTTGGGCCCGACACCCTGATCTTTTCAATCTGGCCCAAAGTCTAAATCGTCATCTGAACATTGGGTTCAGTCGCTTCATTACACCCTGGGGCCTGGACCCCGCCACCACAATTTGGCCAGTACCCAACCAATTGTTTTGCTTCAATAGGTAATAAATGAAAACAAGTTGCAAAATTTTCAACAGAATTGCTTCCATTAGGGAGAGGATGCCTCCAGATACTGGTAACCTCCACAACCTACCTCTTAAAAAGATGGCACCCATGTCAAAAACCATCTAATTGCTGTCTCGACCCTGTCCCTACCACACTTTTTGAAGGACTCTTTAATACTGTTTTCAATTCTGTTTGGAAAATTATTAACACATCCCTTGAAACTGGTGTTCTTCCAGATGCCTTCAAAACTCCGGCTGTCAAACCCCGACTTAAAAAAAAAGCTAATCTTGATATTGAGGTTCTAGTTAAATACAGGCCTATATCAAATCTTTTCTTCCTGGTAAGACCCCTGAGAAAGTTATGTTTAACCAATGCAACAACTTTCTGAATAAGAACAATATTCTAGAGAAGTTTCAGTTAGGTCTTAGTGCAAACCACAGCACAGAGACGACCCTTAGCAAAATTGTCAGTGACCTTAGGATTAGCACTGGTGCAGGTTGTGCTCTCTTCTTGCTCCTGCCACCAGGAAGAAGGTACCGGAAACTCAGGACTCACACCACCAGGTTCAGGAACAGTTATTATCCTCAACCATCAGGCTCTTGAACCAAAGGAGATAACTTCGGCATCAACACGGGTGATGCTAACAGGCTCAATAAACTGATTAGAAAGGCTGGTTCTGTTAGAGGAGTCAAACTGGACACACTGGAGGCTGTGGTAGAACAAAGGACCCTTTGGAAAATCCTGGCAATTCTGGACAATGTTTCTCACTCTCTGCATGCCGCTTTGGCTGAACAGAGGAGCCCTCTTAGTAATAGGCTGAGATAACTGTGCTGCTCCAAAAAGCACTATATGAGGTCATTCTTACCCTTAGCCATTAGGTTTTATAATGAGTCAACCTATAGCCAGCGAAGTGCTGACCACCACCTGGTAGACTGCTTGAGGTAACTTAATTTTTATTCTTTCTTCTAATATTTGTATATCTGTCCGCTTGTAATGCTACTGTATCACTGTAATTTCCTTTGGGATTGAGCAAGAATCTATCTATCTAACTTACTTCACTTAACTTCCCTTGCCCCACCTCTGAAATGTTCCCATAACCTAAGGACTATTCATCTCTCGATATTTATTGCTTATTTATTTATTATTTCTTTTTTTCCTTTCTTTCTGTGTTTGCATAGTTTGTTGTCTTTTGCATAGTTTTGCTATTCTTTTCTGCGAGCAAGGGGGTCAGGATTGTCATTGTCACTTTTTTTTCTGTGGGGAAGGGTTTGGAGATTTGTTGCTATTGTCGCTGCTTCTTTTCTGCAGGAAGGGGAAGGCGTATTTTGCAAATTTTGATTCTTTTTCTTTGTTGTTCCATGGGGGGGGGGGGTGCAGTTGATGTCCTTTCTTTCAACAGCTCCAATAGTCTTTCTGTATTTCATGGCTATATGGAAAAGACAAATATCAGAGTTGTATTGCACATGCATACTTTGACAATAAAATGAACCTTCGAACCTTTGAACTGGCTGTCTGCCCTGTTGGTGTGGCCTTTCATTGATTCTATTTTGGTTATTGGATTAACTGAGTATGCCTACAAGAAAATGAATCTAAGGGTAATATATACTGTATGTATATATGCACTTTGATAATAAATTTACTTTGAACTTGAGCAGAGTCTTAATTCTAATTCTTTTAGATCTAAGTGCTGCCTTCAACACAATTGGCCACAACATTTTTCTGGATCGCCTTGAGAGCTGGGTTTACCTCTCTGGTGGTACCCTTCATTGGTTTTGTTTACATATCTTAGAGAGAAAAGTTTTCTAAGAGCTATAGTGTTCCTTATGGTGTTGGAAGGAACAGGGAAGCTGTCTTGGTCCCTACTCTTCTCCTTAAACATGCTTCCCTTAGAGGAAACACAAGTGAATCTGCAGATACTGGAAAAAAATAAAAACACAAAATGCTGGCAGAACTCAGCAGGCCAGAAAGGGTTTCAGCCCAAAACGTCGTCACTACCTCCTCCCATAGATGCTGTCTGGCCTGCTGAGTTCTGCCAGCATTTTGTGTTTTTATTCCCTTAGAGGACATCATTAGAGAGCATAAACTTGATTTCGGCAGTTATGCAGATTACACAGAATTGTATATCTTGGTTAAGCCTGATGATGGTAACACCCTATCTTCTCTGACTTCTGGTATGGCTGCAATAAACAAATAGATGAACAATAATTTCCTAAATCTAAGTGATGATGAAACTTATTTTCATTTGTCCTAAAGCCAAAAGAGATAAACTTCTTGTTAAATTTAGGAACATGGTTCCCCTTGTAAAATCAGAAGTTACTAGCCTGAGTAATATCCTTGATTCAGATTAGAATCTTAAATCCTTCATATAGAATGTGACCAGGGCAGCATTTCTACATTGATTACTGCAAGGCACTTTTTACTGGCCTTTCAAAGCAATCTATTGACAAACTTCTACTCATTCAGAACACCGCTGCTGAACTTTTCACTAAAACCAGGATGAGGGAATGTGTCACTTCCATACCAATTACTCTGCATTGGCTTCCTCTATCTTTCAGATTTGATTTTAAACTTCTCAATGGTCTGGGACTGAAGTACATCACAGAACTATTTTGTTTTATAATCCTGCTCAAGCTCTTGGGTTTTCTTCCGCCAGTCTCTTAAATTTAAACAATCATATCAAAAGATAATTGGCAGGTCAGCTTTTTTGAACCATGCTCCTAAACCAAGGAATTCAATACCTAAAACTATAAAGGATGCAAACTCAGTTGACACTTTTAAGCCCAGTTTAAAGCCTATTTATGTCACCTTGTTTTTAACTAACATCTTTTGTCTTTCATGTTCATGTTTATTTTTATTGTTGTTTTTTAAATTTTATTTTCATATTTGTACTTTTATCTAATTCTAAGTCATTTTGAACTACATCATCTGTATGAAAAGGGCTCTATAAATAATGTTATTACTAATAAAGGAAAAGACAGGAGGAAATCAATGAAATAAAATATAAAATCAATAGCCTTGGTAAATAAATTTACAGACTCGTACTTGGGGGAAAAAGATTCATGAACAGAACAGGGGGCACTTGAAGGGTTGAAGATATCATTGAACACGAGATATTAGCCACAGCTTGCTTTCCTGTATCCATAATGACCCTTAAATTTTTAGGTACTTAAAGAAATCAAAAGTGGGCAGAGAAGCTGTCTGCTGTCATTGTATGACTTAACCTCCAGAAGACAAACAATAGAGTTCAATATAGCTCATTAAAGGTCTTTTAATGTCAAATAAATGATATCTACTGCATTATCCATGTCTAATTTCTTACGTGTGTTCTCAAAACACATTTGGTTAAATAAACTTTCCATTTTGCAATGTGTGTTGATTATGCTGTATTTAGTATTCTTCCAAGTAAAGATGAATGGTCTATAGTTTACCCAACGTGTTCTTGTCTCCTTTCCTGAACACTGATATAATATTTGTTATCTGCCAATACTCTGGTACTGAATGTTTTTCTAACATGTTAATCAATTTGAGAATATTGGCTGCATTTATTTTTCTCTGGATGCTTTAAAAATATATAGATGTGATTCATTCAGTCAAATGGGCTTTCTGCCTACCGTCTGTTACAAACCCACAGACTCTCACAGCTACCTGGATTATACCTCCTCCCACCCTGTTACTTGTAAAAACATTATCCCCTATTCTCAATTCTTCCGTCTCTGCCACACCTGCCCTCAGGATGTGGCTTTTCATTCGAGAACAAAGAAAATATCCTCCTTCTTCAAAAAGGGGGCTCCCTTCCTCCACCATCAATGCTGCCCTCTTCCATTTTACACACATCTGCTCTCATCCCATCCTTCCAGCACCCTACCAGGGATAGGGTTCCTTTTGTCCTCACCTACCAGACTCAACATCCAGCACATGATTCTCCAGTGTAGCCTCCTGTATATCAGTGAGACCCAACGTAGACTGGGAGACCGCTTCACCGAACACCTACGCTCCATCTACCAGAAAAAGTGGGATCCCCCAATGGCCACCCATTTTAATTTCACTTCCTATTCTCATTACAATATGTCTATCCATAGCCTCCTCCACTGTCATGATGAGACCACACTGAGATTCATGGAACAATGCCTTATCCATCTGGGTAGCATCCAGCCTGATGGCATGAACATTGATTTCTCGAACTTCTGTTTGATGCACCCCCCCCCCCATCTCTCCTTCACCATTCCCCATTCCTTTCCCTCTCTTTCCTTTCTACTTGCCCACCCACCACCTCCCTCTGGTGCTGCTCCTCCCTTTGCTTTCTTTCATTGCTTTCTGTCCTCCTCTGTCGGACTCCCCCATCTCCGGCCCTGTATCGCTCTCACCAATCAACTTCCACCTCTTCACTGGATCTAATGCAGCACAAAAAAACACAGTAAGATAGAGAGTGCAATAATAATAAAAAAAACACACAATAAATTTAAATACAAAAGATAGCTTATGTTCATTGACTGATTGTCTGTCACGAGACACAGGAGTGTCTGTATATAAGGTGACTGACAGAAAGTGATAATACAATGGTGTTTGACGATGTGGAGGGTGCTGCTTGGGGAAAGAAATTGTTTTGAGTCTGGTGGTCCTGGCTTAGATGCTATGTAGTAACATCCTGATGGGAGTGGGAGTAACAGTCCATGAGCAGGTGGGTGGATTCTTTCATGATGTTACTGGCGCTTTTCCACCTCTTTTCTGTATATATCTCCTTGATGGCCGATAGACTGGTGCTGGTGATGCATTGGCAGTTGTGACAGCCCAGTGTAGAGCCTTCCTGTCTGCTGCAGTGTAGTTTCTGTACCGTGCAGGGAAGGAGCTTGTGATGATTCTCTCTACTGCACATCTATAGAAAGACATGAATATAGACATGCATAGTTCAGCTGTCTTCAGCCTCCTCAGAAAGTAGAGGCATTGGTGAGTTTTCCTGATTGTGCATAATGTGTTTTGTGACCATGACAGGTTATGTGAGATGTGCACTCCCAGGAGTTTGAAACTGCTGTGCCATTGATGTAAAGAGGGGTATGATTGGTGCAAGTTTCCCTAAAGTTGATAACCTTCTCCTTATTTTGTTGACATTGGGGAAGAGGTTATTTGCCTGGCATCAGGCCTTAAGCTCTCCCACCTCCTCTCTAGAGGCCATTGCCTCGTTGTTGGTGATCAGCCCCACCACTGTGTACAATAATGGGCTCAGCCCACAGCACACTGCCCGAGGAACGTTCATGTTGAGGATGGTGGGCAGGGAGGAATGGTTGCACACCCTGACCATCTGAGGGCTGTTGGTTAGGAAGTCCACCACCCAGTTACATAATGATATATTTAGACTGAGAAGTAGGAGTTTTAATGATTGAGTATTGATTCTATCGCTTATTTAAATGTGTCATTTTCTTTAGTAATCGCATTTTACAGTATTGGGTGAAAAAATAATCAGACTGTTCCCAGAAATGCTTTGAACTTTTGAAAATCTTCTGAAGATGGAGTGAAGTATTTTTGAATATGTTTCCAGGTATCTTAGTATCTGTCACTGACAATATTTTCTTCTGCCTAGCTGGGATTATTATTACTATTTGTTATTGGGATTCATCATGGAATTGGCCCTTCTGGTCTTTGAACCAAGTCACCCAGCAACCCCTGATTTAACCCTAGCCTAATCATGGGACAATTTACAATGACCAATTAACCTACTAACCGGTTTGTCTTGGGATTGTGGGAGGAACCGGGAACACCGGGAGAAAATTCCACAGGGAAAATATGCAGAATCCTCACAGATTATGTCAAAATTAAATTCTGAATTCTATTGCCCAAACTTGTAATAGCATCGCGCTACTCCAGTTATTTTTCTAGGATGAACGTTCTCCAAGTACCATCCTCAACAGCATTCAATGAGATTAATTGGCCATTAGTGAGATTTTAGTGGGGTACTGATTGTGGATGATCAGCCATGATCATACTGAATGGTGGTGCATGCTCGAAGGGCCGAATGGCCTACTCCTGCACCTATTGTCTATTTTCAACTGCGTAGGTGTGGAACTCATCAATTATTGTCCACTGGTAGTGGAGCAGCTTTTACTAATCCTGATCACTCAAAAACAATGCAACTAAAGGCCAATAACACACAATTTTATTTTATTGTCATATTACTGGCACAATAATTTGCTGTTTGACACTTGCTCACATTCAGGAATGGACCTTCCATAAGTATGAAACTCCTTTGCTGTTTGTAAAATTGATCTACAATAGGAATTTGTTGAGACTACCTCTGGTTTTGATAGATCAGCTAAATCTCCTGTGTACCAGAGGTACTCCTGGAGACTGTCATACAAAGGTTCAACGTTTAGCCAGATTTCATACGTTAAGTGCCATTGCCCTTCTATTAAAGAATGCTACATTTTTAAATAAGCACAAATGTTGAACTGATCACAATAACTTAGAAAGTACTTACTGTTGCTCACTACAGCCACGTGGATGATTCAATCTTTAAAATCAATGTAGAACTTACTGCATCAGATTTGCCTAGCACAGGTTGTTTGAGGAGATTTTCCACCATTTAGTGGTTGAGAGTTTATGAATCTTTGAATTTCCTTCCCTGGAAGCATTGAAACAAGATCAGGAAAACTGCTGGGAGCGACTTCATAACTTTTCAGTTTGCATATTGGTCCTGAATTGTTTAGGGAAATATTAGGGATTCAGGGAATTCAGGCTGTCAAATTTAATTTCCTTATTATATTTGCACCCTCAAAATCAGATTTTTCCCTGCACTGATGTGATAGTATTGTGTTTGTCATATTGCTATAGTTCTCAGTTACTTTTCTAAACTGTTTTAGATTGTGGTTACCATCAGTTAGATCTGTCACCACTTTTACTTCTCTTTCATGCCTAGACCTTTCTATGACTAGACCTTCTCTTGTTAGACTTCCAACAAACTAAAGAACCCTGTAGCCATTGTATGGACCCCTGTTCCCCTGTGCACTTCACCAATATTTCTTGGCAATTGAAGTTGAAATTCCCCTAATTATCATTCCATGTTTGTTACTCATTTCGCTAAATCTGGTTGTATATTCCTTCTTCAACACCAATACTCTATAGCCTTTTAATATTATTTATCCTTTTGCATTTATCTGCAACTGCAAACTCATTGGATCCTAACTGTTTTATCAATTGCTGTTATATATTTGCTGCCATTATATAATCTAAAGAGTAAAACTCCACCTCTTCCCCTTTTCCTATTCTTCCTTCAATATTTTGTAGCATTCAACATCTAGTTCCCAGTACTAAATTTTCTAAAACTCTTTCTCAGTAATCCCAACTATATTTATTTCCTTGGAACATATGATTGCCTCTTGTGATTATGCTTCAATGCAGACAGTCAAATACGTTTCTTCCATCAGGTGCATGCATTAAACATACCACTATACTCAGCCACTCATAAATAGTGCATTTAACACTTGCAACCAAGGAAAATTTCTATTCTATTGCTGAACAGATGATTCTAGAAGTGGTTTTGTTCAATCTTTTTTTAACTTCCAGTTCTAAAGCCACGTTCTGGAGAAGTTTTGCATACTTTTGTTTGGGTTGAGGGCCATGAGGGGATGGGGGATGAGGCCGGGGGCATATCAGCCAGGATCACATTGACAGGCAGGTCAAGCTTGAGCAGCTGAATGGCCTACTCTACATTCTTAATTTTAATCAACTTTAATTATATTTATATTTTTTATTTATTGAGATACAGTGTGGAGTCAGCCCTTCCAGCCCTTTGAGCCTCATCACCCAGCAAGCTCCCAGTTTTAATGCTAGCATAATCATGGAACAATTTACAATGACCAATTAACCTACTAACCGGTACATTCTTGGACTGTGGGAGGAAACCAGAGCATGTGGAGGAAAACCATATGGTCCTGGGTATGTACAAACGCCTTACAGACAGCGGTGCGAATTGAACCCTGGTCGCCTGTACTGTAAAGCATTGCGCTAACCTCTACACTACCATGCTGCCCCAATATAGCTTGAACAATGTTCTTCTTTCATGTTTCATGTCTATCTATGCCTGCTTATGTCTCATGAATCTATCTTGCAGTATTAAAAGTTTTTAGAGTTCATGATGTACTCCCTACTTCTAAGGGATATTGACATTTTAGAAGATGTTTGGAGAACACCATTTTTGTACTCTGGGGGAACAGTAAATGAGTTCTGGCTTTATATTTGCAGTATAACTCAGAAGTAATACAAATATGTGTATTTTTGCTGGATCTACCTCATTGACTTGTCTTGTTGAATTTTGGATTTGTAAACAAGTGAAAGAGGAAAGCTTTTGCCAAACATCTTGTTATTGAAGACAGTGGTGCTTAAAATGTTAATACCCAGCAATTTTCAGATTTATTTAATGCACATCTCAAAATATCTCTTTTCAGTTAAATCAGTCTCTAATTTGGTTTTGCTGTTCAGCTGCAGGGTAGAGTATTCTAGTGCAGTTGATGATGGGGTTGTGGTGGGGCAGTTCCAGCTTTTACATTGTAACTTATGCTGGCCCTGGTGGAGGACTTTGTCAAATCGTGCAAGATGAATCACCTGCTGCTCAACATCAGGAAGACAAAGAAGATGATGATGGACTTAAGGAAGACTAAACATGCACTGCTCCTTGTTACCATTGATGCTGAGGATCTAGTTATACCCTTTAGTGCACCTGGATGACTGACTTGAGTGGAGCATCAACACAGAGGCTGTGTATAAGAAGGGCCAGAGTCACCTCTACTTCTTGAGGGGACTGATGCCCTTTGGAATATGCAGGCCTCCCCTTCACATGTTCTACCAGTCTGTTGTCACCAGTACAATCTTCTATGCGGTGGTGTGCTGGGGCAATGGCATCAACACAGGTGATGCCAACAGGCTCAATAAACTGATTAGAAAGGCTGGCTCTGTTGTAGGAGTCAAACTGGACAAGCTGGAGGCTGTGGTAGAATAAAGGACCTATGGAAAATCTGGGCAATTCTGGAGAATGTTTCTCACCCTCTGCATGCCATTTTGGCCGAACAGAGGAGGACTCTTAGTAACAGACTAAGACAACTGCGCTGCTCCAAAGAGCGCTGTATGAAGTCATTTTACCCTCGGCCGTTAGGCTCTATAGTGAGTCAACCTAAAGCCTGGGAATTGCTGACCCATTCCTGTTAGACTGTTTGTGGTAACTTATTTTTTATACTTTTTTACTTCTTTTCTAATATTTATATCTGTGCACTTGTAATGCTACTGTGATACTGTAATTTCCCTTGGGATCAATAATGTATCTATCTATGCATCTTTAACCTTAAACCTACTAGTCAAACACATGCTAATTCTTGGGGTGAAGGCTGATATCTGACTGGGCTATGCACATCTTGAGAAACAGAGAAATGGTAAACCCATTTGACATTAAATGCAATTACAGATTATTTCTCTGATCTTCCTTTTAGATTTATGATGAAGTGATGTGTCGTATTGTGCCATTCCTCCACCAATTTGTAGTCATGCTTAGCTTCCAAGATTTGGACATTTAAAGAGCACATGAACTCTGGGTGCTCAATTGTCAGCTCAGTTTTGGTTCAGTCTGCAATTGGTTTTAGGATTTCTGTCTTGTTTGGTTTCTACTCTGGTCTTATTAGGTTCCCATCTAGCATCCATTCAAGAACCCTGTCCTCATCTCAGTCTTGAAATCGTGTCTCGATTCTTGTCCCGGATGCTTCAGAATTTGGGTCCTTACCATTCTCTCATAGGCCTCTGGTCACAATCAAGCCCTGAAAAAGGACCTAAGAGCAGTGAACAAAGCTTTAAGGAAATGGTGAGTTCTGAGGAGTGTCTTAAAGCAGTGGTTAGTGAGAAAGCTCCAGGGCTCAATGGTGTGGCAATTAAATTCTGTGATGGTCAACAGACCCAAAACTAAAAGAGTGCAGATACCTCAGGTTACAATGTGAGATGGAGCAAGATGAAAGACATTACACAAAAAGTGAGAGTAAGGCCAAGAAAACCAGGGTGATTTTTTGATCTGCAATATTTGGCACATTCCTGATTTGCTGGGAAAGCCTAACATTAGCCAAATGCATTAAAATCACATTGTATTGACCGGGCTGAGTGCCAGAATACAGTTACTGTCTACCTTGCTGCTCGTGGGTCTTTGCCTCCATAGGCAATAAATGTGAAAATATTTCCCATTACTGTGAAACCTTAACTCCCGAGGAAGAATAAACCAGGTATCAGATATGCTGAATGTTTCTATGTTCATTGGGAATTCAGAATCTGGTTTATTATCGCCAGCATGTGTCATGAAATTTGTTAACTTAGCAGCAGCAGTTCAATGCAATACATAATATTGAAGATAAATAAATAAGTCAATTACAGTATATGTATATTGAATAAATTAAAAATCATCCAAAAACAGAAACAATGTATATTTAAAAAGTAAGGTGGTGTTCATGGGTTCAGTGTCCATTTAGAAATTGGATGGCAGAGGGGAAGAAGCTGTTACTGAATCGCTGAGTGTGTGCCTTCAGGATTCTGTACCTCCTACCTGATGGTAATAGTGAGAAAAGGGCATGCCCTAGGTCCTTAATAACGGACGCTGCCTTTCTGAGACACCACTCCCTGAAGATGTCCTGGGTACTTGTAGGCTTGTACCCAAGATGGAGCGGACTAAATTTACGACCCTCTGCAGATTCTTTTGGTCCTGTGCAATAGCCTCCCACCCCCATACCAGACACTGATACAGCCTGTCAGAATACTCTCCACGGTACATCTATAGAAGTTTTTGAGTGATTTTGTTGACATACCAAATCTCTTCAAACTCGTCATGAAGTAGTCGCTGTCTTACCTTCTAGGAGTTCAGAGCGAAAGTGAAGGGTGTGACCTCAGACCATTTATCTCATCAACTGAAGAATAACCACTCCTCCTCCAAAGTTCTCATCTAGTTTATGTTCCCAACATGTCTTTGAATGTTCCAGCCCTATATGGAGCTCTCTTCTATGTCCACTATTCTCAACTGTACAATCATATGGCAATGATGGCCAGAAATGACAAGCCAGTGATTCCTCCCAAATCATGGTTCTTGCAGCTTCATGAATGGTTGACATTCCTCCCTATGGCCATTGCCAACTCTACTCCAGTATATATTCCCATCAAGCATTTCTAATATTAAACATCTGAGAGAAACATGAAAAGCATACAATATAAGCACAACTCTAAATACTAACAAAAACTTTTCCGGGAGATTACAAGGATTGCGGTCTGGTCTCCCTATCTAAGGAAGGACTTAGTTTGAGCAGAGGGATGGCAGCAAAGGATTACCTGGCCGTAGGGTTGTTGTTTGAGGAGATTAAACTGATTCTGATCCTCTCTTGAACTTAGATGAATGAGTGTAATCTCACTGAAAAGGACAATGTCTTTTTCATGGCTTCACAGAGTAAATTCCCATGGCTATGAACTCCAGAATTGGACTTTCATGTAAGAGATGGGACACAATTTCATCACCCAGAGGGTAACGAATCTTTGGAAATCACTTCCCAGGTGAGCTGTGGAGGCTCAGTCACCGAGTATATTCAGTTGTAAACTGAGATAGATAGGTTCTTAAGTATTAAAGGAATCAAAGGATAGGGTTTTAGTGTAGGAAAGGGGCATGCGGTTAAAAAATAAACCATGATCATATTGAATAACAGATGAACCTTGAAGGGCTAAAATATTCTGCTCCTTATTGTCTGAATACCTCAACTTTTTGGGACCATTTTTATTTATTCAGCTTTGAAATAGATCTAATCAAAATCAAATCAGCTTTGGGGAATGGGAAACAGATTATTCAGGACAACTGCTACCACAAGTGAGGATCATAATAATAACTTCCTGCTCAAGGGGGGGGGGGGTAGTTTGACTACTCCCAATGTTAATTTGCTTTTTAAAGTACTCAAGTGTGTTGGTCAAAGTATAATTCACCATTTTCATCATATTTGTATATCAACCATGGCCTTGAAAAGATACATAAATAATAATCACCTCCTCCGTCAGCTCCACTCAGGTCCCAACAGTCCTTCTAGGTGAAGCAGTACTTCACCCGAGAACCTGCTGGGGTCGTCTACTGTTTCTCTGCTCCCATTGCAGCCTCCTCTACAGTGTGAGACCGGATGCAAATTGGGAGACCGCTTTGTTGATCACCTCTGCTCCATTTGTAAAAAAATGGAATTTCCTGGTGGCCAACCATTTTAATTCCTTTTTCCATTCCTGTTCCAACATGTCAGTCTATGGCTTCCTGTTCTGCCACTCTCAGGTTAGAGGAGCAACACCTCATATTCCACCTGGATAGCCTCCAACCTGATAGCATGAAAATCAAATTCCCTTTCTGTTATTTTTCCCCTCCCCCATCTCTTCCA